>NC_090179.1:6714326-6914326 GCF_024679245.1 Pseudorasbora parva
GGAAGATGTAGAGAAGGATCTAAAAAAAAAAACGTTTATGGAACAAGAAAAGCAGAATCGTGGGGAATTTAAAAACTATTATAAGGCGATTCTACTAAGGGTAGAATTTTTGATATACCGTCCCAAACAAAACTACGAAGAGCACCCAGGTAAACTAATGGCGTTAAGGCTGTCACGCAATGAGGCCCAATAATTGCCATTAAGGGTTCTTCACACAGCTCCGGGCAATGTAAACAAGATATTTAAAGGGGGGGTGAAATGCTGTTTCATGCATACTGAGCTCTTTACACTGTTAAAGACTTGGATTCCCATCCTAAACATAGACAAAGTTTCAAAAACTAATGTTGGACGTTTGATGGAGTATTTCTGTGTCAAAAATACTCCTTCCGGTTTCTCACAAGATTCGGAGAGTTTTTTTCGAGTAATGGGTCGGCTTGACGTCGACAGAGTGGAAGGTCCTTGTATGGGCCGTACGGGCTCTTCTCCCGGTAGGGTGCGCGCGCGCGTGACTAGAGCGAGAGAGGAAATGCACGCCCATAAACACTCGCTCAGCTGCAGATCCAGTCGTCCGTGAACACTTCTGTCGTTATAGTCGCGCGCCGCGCTCCACTTTATTCCTATGGGTGACGTCGAGCGACTTCAACGCTTCAGCACAGCATTCTGGGAAGGCAGCGCTGCATTTGAACCGATTTGAACGCAGAAATGACGGGAAGCTTCACAACATCGCTTCAGTCGCATCGCAAAAGTGGATCTCCGCGGTCACTGCTGTCAGGACTTTACCAAATCAACAGTTACTAAAGAAGTGTGTTTTTGACGGAGCGGTCCCAGCGATAAAGGTTCGGTTCTGCTTTGGAAGCAGCCGGTGAGTAAAACTGCTTCAAATCTCTGTGCTGTTGGCTATCGTGGCATAAAGTAAACATCAGTAAACGACACGATCGTGTATAACGTTAGTTAATTTATGAAGCGTAAACACACACACATCGTTATAAATCCCCCTCTGACATACAAGTGCAAATATTTGCTTCTTTTTCCAGCTTATTATTGGTCAAATACACTCAACCAAATTCTCAGTGCACATTTTGAAGAGTATTAATGTAAACACAGTCGTAAACAATTCAGGGAGAAATGAAGAATGAGTAACAGGAAGTGTTCAGGATCCACGAGTGCGGCAGTTCTTAAAGGGACCGCAGTTATTCAAAGTTAAACTACAAAAAGACAAACAAACACTGTTCTTGACTGATCAACGTGTGTAACTTTAATGGTTTTATATGAAACTATTTCATTTTTTGCAAAAAACATTATCCAATGTTATTTTAAATTTAATTAGCCACTTTGTGTTTTTTATTCAGTTTCTTACCTGAATCTTAGACCTATCTGAAAAAATAAAGCAGTCTTTTTCATTTATATCTTTTCTTCTATTTTATTTATTTGTGCTATTGTTTGTAATATGTTTATTTGTTCTTATTTTATTACTGTTTATCATCTTTTTAAATTCAATTTACCATTCGAAATCAAGCTTACTTGTGCTGTGTGTAAACTATTGCAACACAATTACCACGTTGTAAAAAAATACATTGAGTTAGCAAATATTTGTGAGTTTTAATAGTAATTGATCAATGTTTATATATGAGAAAAAGCTTAAAAGCTTTATCATATAAAGTGATCTCTTCAGAAGAACTTTTTGATTGCCTAGACTTTCAAAAGACAGACAAAAAAAATAATTATATAAAAAATATCTAATTGACAGTATATGCAGCGTCCCCCCACCCCCATTAGTTGAATCTAATTGATAGCCATGGTTTATTTAGAGTAGCGTTTTCTTCTCCACGCTTGAGGACGTCACCACTTTGTGCACGCTCGTCATTCTTTAGCTCCGCCCACACGATACGCCTCCAGCCGCTCGTTTTTTTCCGGAAAGACTCGGTACAGCCTATATTTCTTTTATAAATATCATAAAACTAAAGACTTTTCGGAGATATGAAGGATGCAATACTACTCTATAGGTACTCAAGATTGACATGAGATGGAATCTCACCCCCCTTTAAGGAATTTTATGAGCATATTTACAGATCAGAGGTGGGAGCAAATGAACAACCAGTCATTGAAATTCTTTTAAATTTAGATTCTTGATTCTCCAATAGAATTAAAAGAACTGAAGGAGACTTAAGAGACTATCCCTGCGTCTCAATCAGCTCCCTAGTTCACTAGTCAGGGCACTGATCAGGACATAAGTCAATGGGCCTGACTCTCTGATCAGTGCCCTGACTAGTAAACTAGGGAGCTGATTGAGACGCACCCTATGAATAAGGGTAAGGCTCCTGGTCTGGATGGTTTACCCCGGGAGCTGTATCTGGATCTGATTGGACCACTCCTCCTCAACTTCATAAATGATACAGGTTGTTTCCATAGAGACCAGAACACCGCTCTTATTTCTCTGCGCCAAGGCAAAGATCTCCTGTGCTGCTCTAGCTACAGGCCAATTTAACTAATGGGTACGGCTGTCAAGTTATATGCTAAAGTTCTAGCCCATGGTTTGGGAACAGTCTGCAGCTTCCTAATTGGCACTGACCAGACAGGATTTCTTAAGAAAAGTTTTGCTACAGATAACATGAAAACCATAAACTCTCCCGACCCGATTAACGAAGGTTGCCAGAATGATAATCACACACTGTGTGTTAATGGGCCAGAGGAGAACTGGCACCCTGACTGAGTCTGGTTTCTCCCAAGGTTTATTTTTCTCCATCATGCCCTGATGGAGATTTGGTTCCTTGTAGGGATGCACGACATCGGAATCGGCCGATAAACGCTTAAAATATAAAATCGGCATCACCCGATATGAAAAAAATTATTGCGATTTGCCTTGCCGATATGATAACGTGTTGATATGCGCCTGCAATAACTCACGTGTGCAAGGAGTGCTACAGTGATGAGACCATTTCAGCACTGCAGTCATTCTTCAAGTGAAAACAAGAAAATACATTGCATGTACAGTGATTTATATTGACTGTTTTTAAATGCTGCCTTGAATTTCTGAATGCCCATACAGAAGGACATGACCGTCAGCAGCAGATTTTCCACGTTTTTACAACAAAACTAGCCCAAAACAAGCCCAATCGCATCTCTCCACTCTCTAGCGTGCAGCAGCCTCCACAGCAGCAGAAGCTCCTCCAGGTCCTAGTGCCCTCACCCCGGGCCGCTATATATTTATATATGTAGTGGGGGTGCTGTTGTTACAGTAATACAATGAAAAGTAGAATACAGAAATAAGCTCTACAATAATTGTAGAATTGAAAGACAGCATCAACGGATGTCATGCCACCCCCACTTCATGTGCACAAACGTTAAATCCAAAAATACAATATTTAGGTTACAGTTGGATCTGGGGGGGAAAATGACTGGCTTTATTAGTTATTTTCAGGGCTTTTAATATACTATTATCATAAAAACAACTTTATTAACATTTATCTATCTTCAACAAGAATCCTTTTAGTAAGGAGACCTCAGAAATCTGAAACCAGAATGAAAAAAAAAAGTTTTTGCTCAAAATGGTGTTTCCAAACAAAGGGAAAAAATAAACATATATTGGCATCGGATATCGGCAAAAATCCAATTTTGTGCATCCCTAGTTTCTTGCCACTGTCCCCTTTGGCTTGACTTGCTCGGTTTGGAACACAAAAAATTTCAATCCAAGTTTGTAATATTGTCCTGTTTAACACTGTGAAGCTGCTTTGAAACCCTCGTCGGTAACACTTTACTTGAAGGGGTGTGCATAAGACTGACATGACACCTTCATAATCATGACATGACACGTGTTATGAATATGAAAGAGTTTTATGCATCTTTATGACAACTGTCATTAAGTGTCATTCGCTTAATTATGTCATTTTTAATGCAATGATGACATTTCGGAGTTGTCTTTGTTATGACAACTTGACATAAACAATACATCATAACCTGTCAGTGTCTTTGTCATGACAACTTGACATTACTAAGACAACATAACCTGTCATAAACATGACATAACAGATTATCAAATTTAAGAAACGTACTTAGCTTATAGGGTTAACCTTAAACTGTTATGTGGTTGGTTTTGATGTTGACTGAGGCCATTATAATGTCATACATTTTTTTCAGTGGCACAAGTTTAATTTGTCATTAAAATGCAATTAGGTGTTAATACGCTGTCAAATTATTTTTTTAATAACAGCATCATTAATATTTTTCAGTTCATAATGTTTTATTTTATTTTTTAAGTTTCCTCCACCAGCTTCAACAGAAGGTTAGATAATAGACAATTTCAAATGTCTTAAAAATATAAAAAGGAGTTCGAGAAATAAAATCAATCATTTAATTTTTAAGACCTGCCCTCTCACAGAACTGACTCTTAAAAACACAAGGCATGAATTTATACACAGGTGACCAGCACCAATTAACGCAAAAAGGGGAAAACACGTACACAAATAATGGCCATTACACAAAATAAACATATATATATCAACATCATATACACACATAAACAAACACAGAAAAATAACACTTTGTCAAATGACTTCACTTTATAAATTATCTTCCGGTGTATAAAAATAAGAGAAATAGTCTTTAGAGCCCCACCCCGGGCTGAACAAGGAATGGTTGTGGCTAGAGCCAAGGCCGGAACATTATATATAGGGCCAACGTTTCCGCCCGGACCCCTTATGACGGTGCACCAGCACACGAGACTCCACCATAACAAACGGAATGGTAAGAATAAACTCAAACTATTCGTTAAAGAGTGAGCGAAAGTTTAAATAAAGTATATTAAACCCAAAATAACGTTGTTGTGAATTGTTTTTACTTACTGCAAACTAAATTGACATTAAACACCTAAACAAACTAACCTGACTGAGGCTCTGTCAACAACTGTTACAGCGTACACATAACCAGTGGTGCCACCATATACATCATCATATAGGTGTATATGTCTATGCCACGCTATCATTTTGAGTTATATTAATAGTTTTTAATGACTCTGTACGATTTCCTCTATGATGCCATATTTCAGGTCAAGCTAAATATTCATGACACTGTTATAAAATAATTTGACAGAGTATTGACATGTTAATGACAAATTCAACTTGTACCACTGTAGTTTAGGTCAAGAAATATATTCATGACAATGTTATGAAATAATTTGACAGAGTATTGACACTTAATGACATGTAAATGACAAATTAAATTTATAAAAATATCATGACATTATAATAGCCTAATGACAGCCAACGTCAAAACCAACCACATGACAGTTTAATAATAATAATAATAGTAATAGATTTTATTTATAACGCACTTTTCATTCCGAAGTATCTCAAAGTGCAACAAAGGGAAAAAATAACAATACATGAATAACAAGTAAAAATTACATCTCAACATCATGCCGGACGCTGATGAGGCCATCCTTAAAAATATTCTTGTTTGCCGTAACCCGACCGACCCTGTCAATTTAGGGCCGACTCAATTTTTTATTTTTTTTCCCTTTTAGTCCGACCGACTTGCCGGTTGTAAATTGGCTTTAAGAGCGACCAATTTCTTTTTTTACTTTTCAAACAACTAATACAACAGTAATAAAATAATATGAATTATATTTTAGTAAGTATTATAAATCTATAAATTGCCTGGGCCATAGAAACGAAGGCTACGTTCTTTCGTTTATAGAAAAACCCGTGACGTCATCTATGTTTACACTATGGTTAACGGATGTCACACTATGGCCTGCACGTGCGTTCGTTTCGGCTCGGCTCATACTCTCATTCACTGTAACGTTAGACTGTTAAAGCCCTGTCGGAGATTTCGCCGCATTGTGTGACAGGAGTCAGGACCATGGACACGTTACACACACCAGGCAAGTGCACTGCAGAGGGGAGGGCTTTGAGCCCTGCCCTTTTTGAAAATGAATCAAAAGTGCCCCTCTCAACATTTATCATTACTATATTGTGGCGAATAAAACAGATTTTGAATTATAATTAATATAACAACGTGTACAAAACAGTAACAACTGGTGGAAAAGCCGTTTATCTTGTCTCTGTCAGTCTGAAATGTCGTTGTCATAACGCTTTGCTATGGGTAGCGTGTGTTCTGCTCGACCCCAGCGCGTGGTGGGAGCGGCGGCACTGGTTGTAACTTGAAAAATAATGCTTTATGTATGGTTCTGTCGATGGATACACGTGCACTACAACAGCGATAATAAAAGAAAACGTGGGCAAAACGGTCTATCTTTGTAAACTGTGTTCAATGCATGCGAGTGCTGCCGTATGACCAGTCATTTTCGCCATTATCACTCAGTATATTCGTCAGAAGACGCGAATGAGAACTGCAGTGAGAGAAGATCTGTCTCTGTGCGCAGCGCGCGCACGTCTCACAGCGCGCAAATATTGAGTTCTTTCAAGTCTTGCGTTTGAACGGATAAACTCACAAAAAGTATGTCAACATGTCGATCTTGATGAGTATCCATCAGACAGTCTGTATATGCCTTAAGAGAACTTTATACAGTTGAGAAAGACGATGAATATCTCTGTATTAGGTCTTAAAGGGGCATTAGCCTTTACTGCTGTCTGTCAAACAAAAGATAAGGACTCACTCACTGCTCTTAGTTGAATAGCTGGTTATAGCTACTTAATTAATTGAATTCATAAAAACAACTTTTTGCTTTTTAATATTCAAATGCACTAGTCTATATCACCAGATGCGTTGGTCTGGCAAGAAGTGCAAGCCACTTCAGAGACAGACACAGATAGTTGCATGTTCTGAGTTAACACAATCGAGCGTAAAAATAAGAAACATATCACGGGAAAATACTAAAACGGGAAGACAGCGGGAGAAGAGCTAAAATACGTGAGAAACCCGGAAAAAAAGGGAGGGTTGACAGCTTTGAGTCAATGACAGCTAGCTGGTGGTTGGACCCTTTTCATAAAGAATGCACCTGAAATTTATACAATAAACATGTTTTTGACAAATATTTCAATTTGTTTGTGGTCTATATAGCCTGCAATTAGCCTATGCGCCCGAAGGCACGGCTTGAAGACCCAGTCAGTGATGTCACGATATGCCAATTTGTTTAAATTCATACCTACATAATCACCATCACCAAAAATTTACTTTTTTTTTGTATTAAAATTAAAAAAAAAAAAAAATAGACCTACCTACCGACCCTTTTTTTTAAAAATTGTACTGTTACTGCAAACCAAAATATTTTTAAGGATGGCCTGACGCTAGCCTGGTGCAAACTTCAGCCACCATGCAGTTCAAGCCCGAGGGAGACCACCAGTGAGCAGCCGACACCCAGAAGAGAGAGCAGCCGCAGCGAGCAACATCAAATGTCCTTCAAACCAAAACCAACCGCAAATTCAAACAAAAACAGAAGAAGCGGTGAAAAAATGGCAAACAACGTCCTCTCAGTGGCTGCCAGCAATCAGCAACAGTCCCAATAGTAGCTCTGTTAGACTAGTCACAAACATAAGAAAATAGAATAAAATCTAAATTTAATAGTAAAGTTAACATGATTTGTGGGTGGAGAAGCGGTGAACAGACAACGCCAGCATCCTCTCCCCCACGTTGCCTAGCAACTAATGTAATGTAAATCCAAAAAGCTAAGTAGTTTCTTAAATTTGATAATTAATCTGCTATGTCATTTCATGTCTGTTTATGACAGGTTATGTTGTCTTAGTAATGTCAAGTTGTCATGACAAAGACACTGACAGGTTATGATGTATTGGTTTATGTCAAGTTGTCATAACAAAGACAACTCCGAAATGTCATCATTGCATTAAAAATGACATAATTAAGCGAATGACACTTAATGACAGTTGTCATAAACATGCATAAAAACTCCTTCATATTCATGACAAGTGTCATGTCATGATTATGAAGGTGTCATGTCAGTCTTATGCACACCCCTTCAAGTAAAGTGTTACCCAATCGGCATTGTAAAAGCGCTATATAAATAAAGCTGACTTGACTCTAACACCATTCCTATTTGCCGTTTCATTAGAGCCCTTAGCCCAGGCAATTCGGCAGCACCACATTATCTCCCTGATTAATGTAGGCGAACTCCAACTCCATTAATGCAACTCCAAGCATTTTATTTAAAGCATTTAAAAATAAAAATACATTCCTAGCATTTAACTGCTGCTGTTGGTATCGCTAATCTTAATGCACATAATGACACTCCCCTATTTATGCAAACCATTCCCTCTTTCCACACAATACCCATCTCACCTTTTCACAGTCGACCACTCCCCTTTTAACAAGCCTTTTCAAATCGAAGGTGTGAAAAAACACCACTGCAACAGGGGGGTTTCATGACCCTTTAAATGACACGTCTGCCATAGCCTGATGGGGTCTGTATCGTTTTTAATCGTACTTTTAAACTTCGGGTTTCGGGTAGTAACCCGAGAACAAAAAGAACTACAAAATTCGACTGCTTTACAGCATATACGTCACTTCCACCAACACACACACTTCCTTACATTCGGACGTGCGAGCCCAACTTTGCTCGTCGGATAATATAGTCATGTCCGAAGCAACACAGACCGCTCTTTTCCAAAATAAGAAAGAAAAGGTTTTGTTGGAGGAAAGCAATAAGAGTAAACGAGAAAGTGCTGTGATTAAAGGCAGGACGAGGATCAACATGTGACCAGCGTTTGCTCGTTGGCGTGAGCTGAAGGAGGCGTGCCCGACCGATGCCGTCCTGCTTGTTACGGTGAGCTACCACTCAAACATTGAACTGAAGCATCATATAGATTCTGTAAAACGCTAACCAATAGACTACTATAATGACGCTGGCTTGTAAACGTGAGCATCGCGATTTTTTGGCGTTTGAAAAAAATAAAACCCATGAAATGATATTCATATGACACGCTGAAACATAAGCCACTGACTGAACCTGGGATGAAGACATTTCACACGCGCCGCCAGAAGAACACCTGCATGTGAACTCCTCCTGCAGTGTTCAGGGGAACTGTTAGTGCTGCACCGACCCGCGGGACGCTTTTATGAAGTTATTTGGCCCGCCCCGCACCACTGGATATATCTTTACAACCCGCTGCGCTGTCATGTCAACAAATGCACGCGCGATGGCATCCCCTGTTGTAGGATGACAGAGCTTACGACGGTAGTTGAGGACATTATTTTTTCCAAACTGTAGGGGGACCCCGAGAGCAAAAGTTACCAAGTGCGGCTTTAACTGCACATGACGTGAGAACAGTTACCTATCACTATCTTAATGAGAGTATGACAACCAAAAAAAGAGGAGCAGTGTCATTCAATTAAAACAGACCGCTCAATCACGGCTGTGGTATGCTTCCTATCACTGCAATATGGGAAAAAGAATTGGCTCCTTGCAAACTGAATTGGGACTGGATATGGGACACTATTCCAATGATGTCAAAAAAATCTTATCTATCAGTTAATACACTATAAACTGATCCATAAGGCTTGCACAAAAAGAAGCCCTTGCCTACCCTCTTCTGCTCACTCTGTAATTCAAAGACTGTGGGTACCTATGCACATGTTTTATGAGAGCCAACATATTGTAACTTCTGGGATGAGGTATTTTGAGTTGTGACAGAATTATGTGACAAGGTTATCCTTAAGCACCCCAGTCTCTGTTTGTTGAATGATGATGCTGATCTTGATCTGACTGTTAGCCAGCGTAGGATTCTTCACACTGCTCTAACCGAGGCCAAAAAGATAATCTTCAAGATTTGTCATGAGCCTACAATTCCAGCAGCCAAATTGTGGCTTATAGAACTTAAATACATTGCCCTGTTAGAACTCACCACAACGAGAATTAAAAAAAGCCAAACCAAAAACACTTAAGGCTTGGACTGAATTTGTTACAAAACTCTCGATGACACAATATGCCACCCGTACTGATTGCTTCTGAACGTTATGAAGGAGGAGCAGTGGGAATCCTGGAGCTGTGCTGGTGTTGTTAATCCACCCCCCAATTTTTTAAAATATTTTATTTTATCTTATTTTATTTTAACAAGCAAACCCTGGTCTTGTACATAGTTATTTGTGGTCACACATGTGGACCATGTTCAGCCTTCCAATAAAAATGTGCAATTAAATGTGTTATCATTTTAAAAAACATTATAATGATCATGTTGATCTATAATGCGCGATGGGCACCGCCAGGTTAGTTTGTGCCACATTTCAGCGAATCAGATCTGTCGTATTTACATCACGTCAATTCATCCACGTTTCATGAATTACATGACACCTAAGTCCCTGGTGAACTGGGAGGGGAATGGAGTAAACTATATAATGTGTATCTGATATAAACAAGACATATAGTCAATTTATATTTGAATGGATTGTTATAGCCACTTCTATAGAAGTCAGTGAGTATTTAACACACTATAAATTTATTGTTTTGCTAGTACTTGTTTTGCTGTGTATTTAAAAGTCTGAAACCTAAAATAAACATTATGTTAAAAACACTGAATAGTTGTCATATACACTCATCTAAAGGATTATTAGGAGCACCATACTAATACTGTGTTTGACCCCCTTTCGCCTTCAGAACTGCCTTAATTCTACGTGGCATTGATTCAACAAGCTGCTGAAAGCATTCTTTAGAAATGTTGGCCCATATTGATAGGATAGCATCTTGCAGTTGATGGAGATTTGTGGGATGCACATCCAGGGCACGAAGCTCCCGTTCCACCGCATCCCAAAGATGCTCTATTGGGTTGAGATCTGGTGACTGTGGCGGCCATTTTAGTGCAGTGAACTCATTGTCATGTTCAAGAAACTAATTTGAAATGATTCGAGCTTTGTGACATGGTGCATTATCCTGCTGGAAGTAGCCATCAGAGGATGGGTACATGGTGGTCATAAAGGGATGGACATGGTCAGAAACATTACTCAAGTAGGCCGTGGCATTTAAGCGATGCCCAATTGGCACTAAGGGGCCTAAAGTGGTCCAAGAAAACATCCCCCACACCATTACACCACCACCACCAGCCTGCACAGTGGTAACAAGGCATGATGGATCCATGTTCTCATTCTGTTTACGCCAAATTCTGACTCTACCATCTGAATGTCTCAACAGAAATCGTGACACATCAAACCAGGCAACATTTTCTTCATTTGGTCTTCAACGGTCCATTTTGGTGAGCTTGTGCAAATTGTCGCCTCTTTTTCCTATTTGTAGTGAAGATGAGTGGTACCGGTGGGGTCTTCTGCTGTTGTAGCCCATCCGCCTCAAGGTTGTGCGTGTTGTGGCTTCACAAATGCTTTGCTGCATACCTCGGTTGTAACGAGTGGTTATTTCAGTCAAAGTTGCTCTTCTATCAGCTTGAATCAGTCGGCCCATTCTCCTCTGGCCTCGAGCATCAACAAGGCATTTTCGCCCACAGGACTGCTGTATACTGGATGTGTTTCCCTTCTCACACCATTCTTTGTAAACCCTAGAAATGGTTGTGTGTGAAAATCCCAGTAAATGAGCAGATTGTGAAATACTCAGACCGGCCCGTCTGGCACCAACAACCATGCAACGCTCAAAATTGCTTAAATAACTTTTCTTTCCCATTCTGACATTCAGTTTGGAGTTCAGGAGATTGTCTTACCAGGACCACACCCCTAAATGCACTGAAGCAACCGTCATGTGATTGGTTGATTTGATAATTGCATTAATGAGAAATTAAACAGGTGTTCCTAATAATCCTTTAGGCGAGTGTATATCAAGTACTGAGAATGTCCGTCTGGCAATAGCCAAAGCACAAAAGCACAATTGAATTTAATTGGCACCGAAATGAGGCACTGAAATATGCGTTCTGATTCGTCATACACCTAGGCTGGCTTGAGGGTTAGTAAATCATGGGAACGTTTTTGTTTTAAAGTGAACTAATCCTTTATGACTTTGGAATGTAGTGGTCCGTTTACTGAAAAGAAACAGCCTTTATGACAAATGCAACCTCCGGAGAACGCAGCCTTCGAAATGAGACAGCGGTTTCTTTTTGTCTTCATTTAATTGTTTCCATGTCTATATCGGTAACGCATACGTTTTATACTATTTAATAATAATAATTAGGGCTGTCAGTCGATTTAATCAATATTTACTCATGATGACTTAACTCACGATTAATCGATTTTTTATAAGCTGTAAATGTATCTTAAATTAGGTTTGAATTAAGATTTTAATACTCTAATCAACATGGGTATATGGACAAATATGCATGCTTTATGCAAATGTATTATTAGTGAAACCAAACTTATTCAATAATACACCATGAAGACTAGACATGTATCAAAGATCATAGATGTTTATCAAAGAACTCGTTCAAGTCTCTTTTCAGTGATTTCTCTCATTTTAAGTTGGGCTGCATGATTTGGGGAAAATATATAATTAATAATATATAATTAAGATTAATATATAATATATATTATATTATTATTAATAAATTACTGCACTTTGAGATTCATCGGAATGTAAAGTGCTTTATAAATAAAATCTATTATTATTATTGTAATATTTTACAGAAAACTTATTTACAAAAAAACTACTGCTGGGTTACCTATTAATAACATATTTGACTAAAACATTAGAAAGGTCTATGTCTAAGGAGTTATTGTAAAAAAATAAAAAATAAAAAAATAATTATATATATATATATATATATATATATATATATATATATATATATATATATATATATATATATATATATATATATATATATATATATACATATATATATACATATATACATACATACATACATACATACATACATACATACATACATACATATATATATATATAAAATCTGTTGTTCATCTGTGATATCAATTTCTTAAAGTCTATGTCTTTAATATGAAATATGAACCTCTTGTGCATCCACAGTGGGGGAAAAAAATCCTGTACATTGAAGAAAAACATGGATTGTCCAATAAATGTATTAATTTTTAAGTTTATTAAGTTTTAAAATTGATTAAGTATTATTTTTCTTCTTATTTCGTTTTTAGGAAATCCCTGATGTAAAGCTACGGCTGTAGGATAAATAAACAGAAGATAGAAACGCTTTGATTAAACATGACAACAATAAACATGACTGCAGCTAAATATAGTTTCTTCAAGCCGTCAAGGGTATTTTCATAATAATAAAGTATATTATAATGCAGTGCTAATTGACATAGACTTCATCACTGTATAGAGTACTATAAAATAATGCATCGTCTGCCTCATTCTGTGATGAGAAGCCACATCAGCTCACAAACACTCGACTGAATATGAAGTGAGTTAAACATGTTATTAAACGTTGCCTTTTGTTGAACATGTTTATGAACGCTTCACTAGTTTGTGAAGATGGTTGACTCGTGTTGCTTTTTCAAACGCACGTTATAAGCAACTCAAACTCGCAGTCTTTCAGACGGAGCAACGTTTATCACAGAGCCGCTCTTCGCTAACACACGGGGCATTTATTTATTTCATTAAAATCGCAGCCTTTTAGCTTTTATAATCGCACACAAGCCAAATCGCATTTTGCGGTTCGATTTCGATTAATCGTGCAGCCCTAATTTTAAGAATATAAATAAAGGGAGTTTTTGCACTGGCAGTTTAGTTCAGAAAAGTTTGACTTCGTATGAAAAAATGGTAGTGGGAAAGCTGTTATGTGGACCTGGCAGCGCACCAGTACCACACCTGGAGGAGGTCCATATTCCACCAGCTGGAATACAGTGCGGCCCCTTTAAGAGGAGATGCGCGATCCCTATTGAACTGCCAGTATTTTGTGTGTGCGTGTGCGCCTAATGTGTTGCAAACAGTGAGAAACACAGACTTGGGAGCGCTCTTGTTCAGAAAAGTAACCTGTGCATTCGTTTTAGACAATTGTAATCTATTTAGTTCAATGAAACACATGTAGCCTACTGTAAGTGGCGATGGTGTTAATGATTTACCTCGGACAAGAGCGAGTTGCGAGAGTGAGCTTTCAGTGTATTTGCGCATCGTGCTCGGACTGCAGAGAATGTGCTCGGTGCACTTTTCTTTCGACCTGGTGTCTAAATATGGTAGCTTATAGGCAATAACTTCACTTTTGGTACACATTCATAAAGGGCTGCATCCCTTTATGTCTATGGCTTATCTCGATTTCTCCAAATACGAGCTACGCCACGGATCAAACAGAAAATGCGTGCTGTGCTAATCGCGCGTTAATAACTTTAATGCCGTTAAAATGAATTTGCGTTAATGCGTTATTAAACATTAATCTGTTGTAAAAGGGCGTTCTTTATGTTTTATGCAAAAAAAAGAAAAAAAAAGGATTTCTCGGACTCACGGACGAGGTCGAACTGGAAGCCATTTTAATCTTGGACTAAATGGGCCACCGTAGGAGTTAAAACGAAATCAGAATTGAGAGGAACAGAAACTATAATTCACTGTGGGTCATATACCTTTACACCGCTAGATGGGGGAAAATATCACACAGTGCTGTAAAATGTTATGCATTTTGCCCTACGTCACATGTGTATTTGTATTGTTTTTAACACATTTAGTTTTTCTTCATTTTTAAATACAATGTTATGTTTTGTTTTTTCATTTGTTTGCACACATGAAATTGATATTTGAATATGTTTATTGTTTTGGTAGTGTATGACAAGTTTTGGTAACAGAATAAAAGTTTTTTAATTTAATCTTCCTTTCTGACTAGTGCTGACTACTTGAATATTCATAATAATTCATGATGTCAAACATGAATGACAAAAAAAAAGTACTTGAGTAAAACTAAAAACGAGTACATATTTTTACTAAAGTACTTCGTCTACCACTGATCATTCATAATGTTCCCCCTTTTAAACCAGTATAAAATTACATACCAGTATTGCCCCTCATCGGTATAACATTACACCGGTGCAACCCAAACACATTCTCTCTAGTTTCAAGCATTATTCATTAATTTAACTACTCACCCCAAAAGAAACATTCTCCAATGATAGGGTCTTGGATATTCTACTTAAATGTTATTTAACTGAAACAAATAAGCCAAACCAAAAATGAAAAATAACCTTCTTTAACACCCGATGGCAAACACCATCACTACTTTCCTTACAAACATTGCCATGTTCAGTCCTGTACAGTCCATTTCACCACCACAGCAACTGGGTTTCTATGTCAACCCTTCACAGCAATAATATTAAGAAAACAATGGTATAATTGTACCCTAAGGACCAATTGTGTACCTTTAAAGATACGGTTATATGCTTTGCTCCCCAATGAACAAAATTGTACCTCCTATGTAAAAAAAAAAAAAAAAAAAAAAAAAAAAAAAAAAATCGTGAGTGTACTATAAAAGCTAATACTAAAAAAACTAATACAGGAACTCTCTGTGTACTGTGAAGAAGATATATATATATATTATACTATGTATATCTTCTTCACAGTACACAGAAAGTTCCTGTGAAAGCTCTCCGATTCAATGTTTCCCGAGTACTGGATTTTAACTTGGCCTATTGTGGAAACAAAATGACTCTTGTTGATTTCCTTAGTGGCTTCTTTGTAGCTGAAGCCAAAATTAGTTAGAGTTTAGAGTCTCTACCCGAGCCCGAGCCCGAACCTGACCCGAACCGACCCGCGGGCCGGGTCGGGCTGAGATTTCCCTGCACTATCCTCGGGTCGGGTAGGGCTGGGCCCTTGATCAAGTGTTTGTTTTTTTAATCATTAGCCTACTTTACTAGTCTAATTGGGTGGGCAGAAAGCTATGCTATAATCAGAAATTATATATACATATTTAGCAAAGTAAGAACTAATACAACAACTAAGAAACAAATGTGTAGGCTACAAAGTTGCACAAGTCAGGATTAGTGTAAAAATGCGCGTTAAACTCACAGCGATGGAGCGCAGCATTATAAACAGAAACGCTCTGAGTCAAGAGCTGCTCGCGTGAACACTGCACTTTGCTTAATTAAATATCTTCGAATCGTTTCTTTTAAAAGTGGACATTTCAAGTTTTCTATACGCATATTTCTCATGTTTGTGAGGCGAGTAGCTGCTGAGTTTCTGTTTATTTATGAGACGTGCGCTCCAGTTCATGAGATGAAATGAAAGCAATCACTCCCACGACTTCACCTCGCGATTGTCTGCTATTTGCTTTTTATTTATTAAATCCAGGCAATTGGCCCAAGAAACCTTTATTAAAATGAAGATACAATTTAAACAAAACGAAATAAATGCTTTCTACAAAACAAAACTTAATATTAAACTAAATATAACCACCAAAATCATTTCTGACCCACTCGCATCTTTTCACTTATCATAATCAGATGAAATGTAAAAATAATATTATAATATTTAAACATAAATATGAAGGAAAAAACACATTGTTTAATGGCTACAACAAAGTAAGCTACAGATAAATGTCTGAGCTGGATTTGAGTAAACATCAGTTTACCGGTGAGCGGATCATGAGCGCGCGCTGCGGATTATTGAGCGGAGTCAAGTCAGCGTTATTTATAGCCTAAACGCTTTTACAATGATGATTGTTTCAAAGCAGCTTCAAAGTGTTAAACATGAAAATATTGCAACAAAATGTTATTTGCTGTACAGTCGCTGAGGAGAAAACTGAAAACTAAATGTAGTTTTATCATGAGTCTCACCAGTCCGCTTCGCTGTGCTTTGCTCATTACAGGCTCGTTCTCGTCAAAACGCCCACATATTGAACAAAGGTCGGGTTTAAATCGGGCTCGGGCTCATAATTAAAGTTAAGGTGTCGGGCCGGGCCGGGCTCGGACACAATGTGCACGGGTTTGGGTAGGGTCGGGCTTGATTTTTTGAGCCCGATCTAACCTCTAAAATGAGTCCACACTTCAGCTCTGTAAACCGCAGGAGCGGAATAATTCTTGTGAGGTGTGATAATGCTAATGCACACACACACACACATTCACCTTGTCATCTAAAATTCCCGATGCCATTACTTTCGCCGGAGAAGGTCAAAACCTGGTGCGATCAAAGTGCCCATATATCATCACAGTGATCAGCCTGCGTGGACCGGTCGCATGAGGTAGCTATGATCGCGCTGTTGTTTTTACCTTCTCCGGCAGAATTCATGGCATTGGGAATACTAGATGAGATTCGTCTGATATGAGGTAAAAAACAAACAAAAACAAATACAGGTGGGTTTCTCGCAGAAACCGATCATTTCATGTTTTAAAGGGATACTCCACCGCTTTTTCATATTAAACTGTTATTCCCTTAACTAAGATGAGTTGAAACATACCTCTCTCGTCTCAGTGCGTGCTCTTAATCTATGGAAGTAAAACTGTGCCACTGGATTTTGAATTCTAATTTTTAGCACTGAATTTTTTTACATCGAATTTTTAACACTGAATTTTATTTTGCATCTAAATCAGACTTTGAATTTTAAAAGCCATCGAATTTCTAGCTCTGTTTTTTTTTTGACTATGACATTTTTTCAATGTTTTAAAAAAATTCAGTGTAAAAAGAAATTCAACGTCTCAAAAAATTCAGTGTAAAAAAATTCAACGTCTCAAAAGATTCAGTGTAAAATAATTCAACGTCTCAAAAAATTCAGTGTAAAATAATTCAACGTCTCAAAAAATTCAGTGTAAAAATATTCAGAGTCAACATCCGGGTAACCAAGGAGAAGCAATCGATCCCTGTATCAAATCATCCAACATCCAGCCAATCATTTACGCTCCATTGGTCATGTGATGCTGAAACAGGAAGGCGGGGAACAGGGCCGTTTCTAGCCTTTCTGGCACCCTAGGCGAGATTCATGTTGCACCCCCCCCCCCCCTTTTTTTTTTTTTTTACTTCAACTTATTAAGTAATTATATCTACCTTATTTCATGGGCATATTGTACATCCATTAATTGAATAATGTAGCTAGGTTTATTATCTCTGAGATCACAGATGTTGGGGGGTTCGGGGGCATGCTCCCCCGAGAAAAATTTGATTTCTATGATCTACATATGTGTATTTTAAGATGTTCTGAAGGCCAAAAAATTAGATAACAATAGCTTGAAAACCATGTCACTCGGTGCCGCTGCAGATTGAAGAACACAGTGACACAAAGACTAAAAGACGGGATGAAGCCGTAGCCGAAGCCTTGCGCCAGTTTCATGTTTTAAAGGTTAATCACATATTTTTTTAGGGGGGGCTGATGCATAAGTTCATAAAAAAGGGCCTAGTGACGCCCATGGTTATGACAGTATTAGCCTACTTGATCAATTTACACTAAACAGCTATCTCTGATGTAAAAAAAAAATTATTCAAATGAACTATGCTATAATGTTCTGCACCTGAAATGAGCATGGCGTGTGGTCCGTCCAGTACTAATATTCAGTGTAATGTTTTGCTCAACTTTATGATAGAGGGACCAGCTAAGTAGAGAACAAGTAACCAATAAGTAGGCTATACCTGTATATTTCGCTTTCTTTTTACGATACTGAGCCCCTGATGGCTTTGACCTTTTCATGATGATGAAACTAAAGCACGCTGTAACGAGTAGAAATATAGTGTGGCCCCTTTAAGAGTTGCGAGCGCTCCCTGCAAACGAAGTCTGCATTTTGTGAATGTGCGCACTGAGTCTTGAGCTCCCATGTGTGGGGATTATTTTCTGTTTTCTGTTGCTAACAGTTATTTTGTTTTATTAAGTAATGCTGTGGACGGAAAGGGAGTTTGTGATGAGAGTTCAGCGGGGAATAAAGTGCGATCTGTTTGATGTTAATAGCCTCCGTGTTTGCATCCACTCCAGTTACATTAAGTGAGCTATCTGCATTTTTCACTCGGACACAAGCGTTACAATGCCACGGATGACGACGTTCCCTGCCGCCCTCTACATGATCTCATTTCATTACAGCAGCGCCACTATCACCATGGCGACTTCACTCTAATAATCGCAACTAATCATAATGCCTTGAAATAGCAAAAGTACGAAATATTAATAATAAAATATATATGAAATAACTAAAAAATCTTGTCGGGGCGGGGGCTCACTGGCGCCGCCCAGCTGTTGGCACCCTAGGCGACCGCCTAGTTTGCCTATGACTAGAAACGGCACTGGCGGGGAAGTTCACTTCAGGTGAGCTCCAGTGCCCGGTTGCATAAAACACCTTAAGTGAAAATTTCAGCAGCATGGCTCAGAACACACACGATGGCGCTTCAGTGAGTTTACTCATGACCAATGGAGCGTAAATGATTGGCTGGATGTTGGATGATTTGATACAGGGATCGATTGCTTCTCCTTGGTTACCCGGATGTTGACTCTGAATATTTTTACACTGAATTTTTTGAGACGTTGAATTATTTTACACTGAATCTTTTGAGACGTTGAATTTTTTTACACTGAATTTTTTGAGACGTTGAAAAAATGTCATAGTCAAGAAAAAAACAGAGCTAGAAATTCGATGGCTTTTAAAATTCAAAGTCTGATTTAGATGCAAAATAAAATTCAGTGTTAAAAATTCGATGTAAAAAAATTCAGTGCTAAAAATTAGAATTCAAAATCCAGTGGCACAGTTTTACTTCCATATTAATCTCTCTGACGCGCGGTGATGATCTGATAGCATTTAGCTTAGCTCCCTAAGCCCAGTTCATTCACTATGGTACCAAACAGAGATCAAGTTAGAAGTACCAAACACCTCCACGTTTTCCCTATTTAAATACAGTTACACCAATAGTTGACCGACCAAGTATGATGACATAAAATAAAACGTGGTGCTTTTCTAAGGGAGAACTATAATGTATGGCGGAATAGCACATTTGAGAGTGCTTCGGCTCGGCGCAGTAAAAGTCACGCCTGAAAAATCCTCCCTCACATCTCCCCACTCCCCTATTGACAGAAATGAGTAGGGGTGCAACGGATCGCAGTTGATCCGTGATCCGAACGGATCATGACCCACGGGTCGGCACGCACGTGACCCGCAGATTTATAGTGCTTTTTTTCTTTTTTTAACTTGCGGATTCATCTTAATTGTTTAGCGATCGCAGAGTAAAAGACCGTTTCATGCCGATATTGCTTTTTAAGTAATTTTGTTCCTTTAAACTCAATGCCGAGTTTTAGTGAATCTACACACAGCAGTCGTTCACGTGAAGGCATAATCAGTCAACAATGGCTAGCGGAGGCGCAGAAGAACTTGAAAAGCCTCCCGCATCATTCACATCGCATGTATGAGAGCATTTTGGCTTCCCCGTGAAATATAATGATGACGGAAGGAGGGCGGTGGACAACTGTAACAGTAGGTAACGTTACTGTGGCAGCATGAGAGAGCCGTATGATAGTGGCATTACATCGAGCATGGCTATCTGAAGCGACACCTGCTGATGCCCGTTTGCGGTGCGTCTTTTTTCCGTACCCATGTTATCAGATTACAGTTTTCACACTGCAGTGTCGGTCCGACAGTGCGAAGTGCGGCGATCGTTTCTGCAGCGAGTCTATTTTGCTGTGCTGAACGCGCTGAATTAAAGGGACAGTGCGCTGTCTGCATTAAAACTAACATGTATTGATGCGAAACTCTAGTAATTGCGTATAATGTAAAGTGTACTCTGTGAAATAAGTGAAATAATGGAGAGCATTCCTTTCTTGGAGGTGGAAAAACAAAGTTCTTTATGACCTGCAGGATTCATTTTAAAAAGTTTTTTTTTTTTAATGAATGAAAAAAACGAGTTGGCTGTGTTTGTCTATTGTAAGTTGTTAAAGGGGGGGTGAAACACTCAGTTTCAGTCAATCTCATGTCAATCTTGAGTACCTATAGAGTAGTATTGCATCCTTCATATCTCCGAAAAGTCTTTAGTTTTATCATATTTATAAAAGAAATATGGGCTGTACCGAGTCTTTCCGGAAAAAAACGAGCGCCTGGAGGCGTATCGTGTGGGTGGAGCTAAAGAATGACGAATGCGCAAAGCGGTGACGTCCTCAAGCGTGGAGAAACCCATGCTATCGATCTCAGCTAATAGATATATGATCCAGAATCAGATCCGGAGGCTGAAATAAATTGAACAGGAGAAACGGCAACATCAGGACGTCCGTCTCTGTGGTATGTACTGTATTTAGGGGCCTTTGTGTGCAGTTTATGAGGACATGATTCGGTTTATGGACTATTGTATGTGTCTAGACCTTAGAGTTAGCAAGCAAAACGGTTTTGCACGTCAGAGTCAGAATAGTGTAACGTTATACAGAGAACAGCAATGGAGTAACCGTTAGCGCATTTGAATGACGAAGCACGCGATCGTATCGTTTACTGATGTTTACTCACCGGCTGCTTCCAAAGCAGGACCGCTCTGTCAAAAACACACTTCTTTGGTATGATTTGGTGAAGTCCTGACAGCAGTGAACGGTGGAGATCCACTTTTGCGATGCGACTGAAGCGATGCCTTGAAGCTTCCCGTCATTTCTGCGTTCAAATCGGTTCAAATGCAGCGCTGCCTTCCCAGAATGCTGTGCTGAAGCGTTGAAGTCGCTCGACGTCACCCATAGGAATAAAGTGGAGCGCGGCGCGACATAAGTGTTCACGGACGACTGGATCTGCACCTGAGAGACTGTTTACAGCGTGCATTTTCTCTCTCGCTCTAGTCACGCGCGCGCGCACCCTACCGGGAGAAGAGCCCGTACGGCCCATACAAGGACCTTCCGCTCTATTAACGTCAAGCCGACCCATACTCGAAAAAAACTCGCCGAAACTTGTGAGAAACCGGAAGGAGTATTTTTGACACAGAAATACTCCATCAAACGTCCAACATTAGTTTTTGAAACTTTGTCTATGTTTAGGATGGGAATCCAAGTCTTTAAAGGTGTAAAAAGCTCAGTATGCATGAAACAGCATTTCACCCCCCCTTTAAATGTTTATTTTAACAGTCTATACTATGCTATATAAATATAAAGTAATGAATTGATTGAATGTAGTGTTTAAACATTAGCTATAAAAGTGCATAGGCCTACAAAGAGAATTGCAATGATGACAAGCCATACCAACTTTTGGATTTTAAATAACAATAATGAATAATGATTGTGTGTTAAACAGGCGTGAGCGGTCTTCTCTCTCCCCCGAGAATTTTGACATCCTAATCTTTTTTTCTTTTTTTTCATTTATGCTCAGGCCCATTTTCACATCACAGGTTATTTTTCACATGTTACACTTTAAAGGGGGGGTGAAACACTCAGTTTCAGTCAGTGTCATGTCAATCTTGAGTACCTATAGAGTAGCATTGCATCCTGCATATCTCCGAAAAGTTTTTTTTTTTAAATAATTATATAAGAAAGATGCGCTGTTCCGAGTCTTTCCGAAAAAAGCCGAGCGGGTGGGGGCGTGTCGTGTGAGCGGAGCTAAATAATGACGTGTGCAGCAGCGTGCTGTGTGTTGAGTCGAGCGTCATCCCTAACAGCGGGAAAAAAACTTTATTCAAAATAAAAATATGGCTTTTAATCAGATACAGCCATACATCTATGATCCGGAATCAGACCCAGAGGCTGCAGTTGAACAGGAGCAGCAGCAAAAACGACTAGAGCAGGACGTCTGTATGTGGTACAAGTTATACACTAACTATATAATATGCTTAGCGGCTTGTGTTATTTACATATTTATACTTGAATTATATCGTCGTATTTTTGTCTTTGAAGGTGTACATGTGGGAAGTGCAGTTGTGCACGTGTGTTTGTGTGTTTACGCGTGGTTTGTGTAGACAGTAAGCGGACTAAAAGCAGTCTCACTCACCCTTCTAACGTTGGGACTGCTCCATCCTTCAGCATTAGGCGATTGGGAAAAGCCGGCGTCGAGCTGGGCCTTGTTTATGAAACAGTCGGCACCGAAATGCAGCGAACAGATATAAACATTCGCGCAACTCAGTTGCTGATCCGGAAAAGCAAATTACATCCACTGTTGCCTTAACGCGGGGTTTTTGGCGAATCTGTGCAGGACTGTCTTGGTCTGGCAACCAAAAACCCACTTTTTTGGTGACATTGTTATGTGCTATGTGTAATTGTCACCTGTCCAGCATCCTACAAGCCAGCGCTTTGATGGGCGTAGGCTGTTGCTTTCGCTCTCTCTCTCTCTCTCTCTCCCTCTCTCTCTCCCTCTCTCTCTCTCACGCGCTTCCGGTAGAATTGTCCGTAAGGCCCATACAAGGAAATTCCGCCCCCATTAACGTCAAAGGGGACGCATGATCTCAAAAAACTTGCCGAAACTTATGACTAACCGGAAGTAGTATTTTTGACAAAGAAATACTCCCATCAAACGTCCACCTTAACTTTTGAAACTTTGTCTATGTTTAGTATGGGATTCCAAGTCTTTAACAGTGTAAAAAGATCAGTATGCATGAAACAGCATTTCACCCCCCCTTTAACAAATGAGTAAAATGTGATTTATTCAGCTGGTTATTTATTTATATTTGTTAAAACCATAACCATGTAGGTTATGCTAACACCAAAAAATGTCATACAATAAATGGAAAGCAAATAAAAATAGTCTTCTCCCCCATTTTTCTGATCCGATCCGTGACTCGTGATCAGTGATCCGAACCGTGAGTTTTGTGATCCGTTACACCACTAGAAATGAGAGAGTGAGAGGGAGATTTAAAGGAGGATTTTTCAGGCGCGACTTTTTACTGCCCCGAGTCGAAGTACTCTCAAATGTGCTATTCTGCCATACATTATAGTTTTCCTTTTGAACTGCCACGAGCCACAGGGTTTAATATGGATTCGTATGTCTATGTGTTTTTTCCTCTTATAAGCCCTATTCGGACTGGAATAGTTTAACATGGGGAGATGGGGGTAAAGTAAATATTACCAGAGGTTCTCTGTGATTTTAGTCCCGTCCGGATGTGCCATCTCGGTAATCATTACGGACAATGTCAGTAAAGATTACCGAGACTTTTACCTTCTGTGAAAAGGTACGGAAAAATGACCTTGGGTAATACTGATCGCATTTGAATAAACCCGCTGTAAAAATGTATGGTAAAATTCTGTCATTTCCTGTTTAAAAAGTCCTTTAAAAAAAGCGTGATTTGCGAGCATGGAAGAAGCATTCAGTTGCGTTGTAGGTGGAGGGACAACTCTGAGGCAAACGTCCAGTATTTTCCGCATATCATTTAAAGCAAAAAGAAGATCAAAAGCACTTATTAGAGGCACAACACTTATTTTAGCTCTAGGAAAGTGTCTATTACCAACACAATCCAATCAGAATAGTTAGACTGGACCTTACTGTTAAATATATGAGTTCAGACTGGCGCTCATGTTGTGTGTTTGCTCACATGATAACAGCAACGCCATACACACATGACAACAAGGAGGATACTGTGGTGTGTAAAGCGAGTTACTCCTCCCACTTCTGCTAGCTTTACTGAGATGTCTTATCCCGTGCAAATTGGCCATTATATTACAGATGTCCTGAGGAAAAATTACTTTACCCCCCTCTCCCTTATGTTAAACTAATCCCGTCCCAATAGAGCTATATTAATAAACCCCATTGACATGCATTACTCGAGCAACGGTTGAGTTAAAAATCTTCATTTGCGTTCCACTGAAGAAACAATCACACCGACATCTAGGATGCCCTTGGGGTCAGCAGATAAACATCACATTTTCATTTTTGGGTAAAACTATCCCTTTAAATCTTCTTGGCCAATCATCGTGGGTTAACAGTCCTGCCACGGCCCACAGCGCTTAGGTCAGTTGTTTCCAAGCTAAGGTTGATAGTTTAGCAATAATGTATTGAAAATTAAAAGGAAGGGGAAGAGGATGACAGAGTCTATAGAGCAGTTGTTGGTCTAAATAAATAGTTGTATTCTGTACGTTTGACTCGTATATGATAATTTCTTTCCAAATACAATATTTTTGAGCTTATGGTATGATACTTGGACATTTCCAATCTGGCAACACTGACCGTACACATGGCTGAAAACGCTAACTGTCTTACAGATTTTAAAACTACAAATTGAGGTGCTCTTTTGAGGAAAAGTAAACACAGCGATATTAATAATAAAGCAGGAGATCGTGACTTAACCAATTAATTCATAATTCATGCTCTGATCATGAAAAAAAATAAAAGAGACAGAGAGAGAGAACAGTCCTTTTGACAAATCTGTCAAACCACGTGTTGGAAAAATCAGCTTGGTCAGCATCAGGAACATGATGAACATGGACCAGCTGAATTTCACAGTCGACAAGCTTTCATGCAACCAAACAACTAATAGGCTAGTGATAGAAATTAATGGAGTCAACATGCAAATTATCTCTATAAGAAAATAAGGAAAATAAAGTGCACTACAACAGACATTTTTGTGCTTATATTTTGGACACATAAGTATTGTATTTAAGTAAATTCATAGTATTTTTAATGAAATGGCAAGTTAATTCATGAACTATGTGAAATTGCACTAAATATATACATTTCTTTTCTTTTTAAAACAAGTTAACTTTATGCATCATCAACATAATGTGAATCCTTGAGGAGAAGTTACTAGTACTGCTAACTTACTTCCTACTTTTAACATTGTAGAAATCTACTTCTTAAATCTACTAAACCAGACAAGAGTGTTTTATTTATTTAAACGTAAATGAGCATATTCTAAAATGTTAAGTACACATGTGAAATCTAAACTGTAGGACAAACTCTGAATCGATGTGTAGTGTGAGTATTTTTGATTGTTTACATGTGTTTGTGTAAAATAGAAGAACAACAAACTAAACCAAAGACACAATACTAACCCACTGCACCGCTTCAGCGGCATCTAAGTGCATCGATTATCATTGTCCCTTATCATCCAATCGATTTAAGTTGCCTTCTACATTGAGAGCAACTTTAAGAGATAGTTTTAAGACGAGTAAGTTTGAGAAAAGTTCTTACCTGCTCTCTTTAGCTCTGACAAGAGATTCACGCGATGCGGAAACCTGATGTCACTCCTCCGTCATTCACGCTCGACTAGTCCATTCCGCGGAGGGGGAGACCATACATATTTGTAACTGTGTTTCTTTTTCGTGGGTAAATACAGTCATATTTTTAGCTTTAGTGATTATTTGTGGTATTTTCAACCATTAACTAGTGTGTCCTCATCTCACGTTGTGGTAGAATAATGCAGTGTACGTTTTACTTCCATTATATCCACCTGGTGAGATACAGTGGACGCTTCTAAAAGATGTTTTGTAATGGTGCACATGCAACGTGAAATAATCAATTTCAAAGTGCATCGGGTTAAGGGTGATGGTTATGCAATCATAGATAGTACAACACGTCTTCTCGTCCCTGAATCGACAGTAATCCGTCCTCCGTCAGGAGGTTACAAAAATATAACGACGTGAAACAAAAAGTTGTCCATGTTTTCCTATTAATAGGCTTACCTGGATTTCATGAATTGTTTCGTCATGAAATTATAAAAAAATATTTTGTTGAATTTCAAAATTAAAATCTGTAATGGACTTAAGTAGTCTACATGCCCAGCTGTGTTTCAAAAAAGACAACTTTTAATGTAAATTATTCACGTTATATCGATAAATCGATCACTTTATATGAGGAACAGATTTAACCCTTTCAAGAATGCATTATTGAATCACAAAGTAATATATCTTTTTATATTTGCTTTTACTTTTAAACAAGTGAAAAATCATGCCAATAATAATTTTTTCCCCCAATATATTTTATTTTGAGGGAGTATCATGCATCAACGGTATAAAAAGTGATTCAATAAAACTCATTGTTTGGTCTGGAAAAAACAACATACTTTTAAAACATTTAATAAGACCAAATAGTTTGAATACACATATGAACATTAAATAACAACAACAATAGAGAGGACATTTGAAAAACATCTGTCCACTGTAGTGGACGACATGCATGAAAGGGTTCATTATTATTAATAATAATATTATTATAATTCTGTTTATTATCTCCCTTAGGAGAAATGTGTCTTAGGCAATCAAGAGAGCAGGTCAAACACAACAATCCACTGTCCAATTACATTTCCTCCACAGGCAAAAAAAAAGTGCACACACATTGCACAACACTAATTGTACACGTTACCCATCAATTTACCCTCGCCCACACACAATTCATCACTTCTTGTTCAATAATTTAATTGATAATGAAATTTGAGAAAATCTGGTACCCATATCTTTTGACTGAGGGTCTGAAACTGGGCTATGATCACCCACAAGCCTCGGATCAGATCACTTCTTTATTTATTTTTTTACATTAAACATCAAGTTGTGTTGAGGCATTTATTCACATAAAAACACACAATCATAGGCTACATTCATAGAGCACAGCACATGAAAGCTTGTGCATTGTTAAAAACTATGTTGCACTCCTAGCTGGTCCTGCATGGTTCATAGTTGGCTGTACAGAGGACCTAGTCGACAAGCATCCTTTGCCGAGGATCTGTCCCGATAGCTTGTCTAATTGTTGTGGTCCTTGGGTCTACGCTGTAGTAATTTCTGGATTATTGTCCTTTATTTTACCATGGTAAAAACTTTCCAAAATTAAAAATGTATTTTTCAGAAGTGACCTGGCCAAGATAAGTAGCCACAGAAGTTGGCAAAACACCACAATAGCAATACACGTTAAAAAAAAAAACATTTGGAATTTGATTCTTCCTTTAACAGCTCACAGATCAAGGCTTTAAAAGTGCTCATTGACGCCAAAGTGTCATGAATCAGGCAGCAGATGCGGAGAAATAATGTCACTCAGGAAATCAGGCTAGAGAGTTCAATATATATATATTTTTAAAGTTCTCAAAGTGAAACTCAGAGCTACAGTTGTAGAGTAAAGTTCAAACTCAGGTCTCGGCTTGTAGACAGCACAACCGCAGTCAGCCCGGAGGTAACGAGGAAAGCGAGCGAGGGCTCTGTGTGACAGGGAAACTGTCAAATTGCCTGACTGCATTGTGCCATGTGTAAAGTTTGGTGGAGGGGGGATTATGGTGTGGGGTTGTTTTTCTGGGGTTGGCTTTTCCAGGTTGGGCTTGGCACTTTAGTTCCAGTGAAAGAACCAAATTAAGCTTCTTGGTATTAAGCATACCAATACATTTTGGACAATTTCATGCTCCCAATTTTGTGGGAACAGTCGGAGGACGGCCCCTTCCTGTTCCAACATGAAGCGCAAAAGCGTCAGTCCATAAAGACATGGATGAGTGAGTTTGGTGTGGAGGAACTTGACTGGCCTGCTCAGAGTCCTAACCTCAAGCCAACAGAACAGCAGACAAAGTGTCAGACATCTGATGTCCACTCAAAAACACTTGACAGGATGATTACAGTGATAATATACAGACAATCAGCCTTTCACCACGCCTGAAAATAAAGGATTCCATAGACTCGTGGCTGCTGCAGAACCGGGATATATAAGAGTGAAAACCCAGCATTCATTCACAGCAGGAAAGGTTAAAGTGCTGTTAAAGCCTGATAAAAACAGATTATAACTTGGCTTTTAGCACAGACATTTGGTCTGGGCAACTGAATCACTAATGAGTCAAACATGCCATTTCATTGATGATTAGACAAATCACGTACTTGGTGAGACATGCTTGAAGAAGGGGAACTTGCCAAAGATAGTGTGGTTCCTGTTCTCAGGGGCAGCAGTGCTAACTTTTGTAATGACATGAGCTGCAGTGCCCATACATTACAGCTTGTTGTCAATGACGGCCTTAACTCACAAAGAGCTGTTCAGAATATTCCATCAGTGCTGAGAAGCTGTGATATCCATTTGAACAATTAATTATAATCAAACAGCATCTAGCACTGGTCCAGCAGGAACTTGGCCTACCTGTACATAAAATCATTCAGGCTACCCACCCTGATGGAATTCCTCCTTGCTTATCCAGGGGATGGTCCCCTTCCTGTTCCAACATGTCTGTGCAACAATGCACAAAGCAAGGTTTCTTAAAGACATGGAGGAGTGAGTCTGGTGTGGAGGAACTTGACTGGCCTGCACAGAGGCCAAACTGAGCTATCGGGGGAGAAGAGCATTGGTGAGAGAGGTAAAGAAGAACCCAAAGATCACTGTGGCTGAGCTCCAGAGATGCAGTCGGGAGGTGGGAAAAAGTTGTAAAAAAGTCAACCATCACTGCAGCCCTCCACCAGTCGGGGCTTTATGGCAGAGTGGCCATAAAGTTGTTGCTTATGAGTTTGACTGAGAACACACGAAGAAGTGTGTTATTGACATTGAGAAAGAGAAAATAAAGATACGCATCAACAGTCCGCTCTCCCCCCTCCACCTCCTGGGCCAGGACTGCGCCCAGCCCCCTGTCCGACGCGTCAGTCTGCAACAAGAAAGGGAGAGAAAAGTCAGGGGAGTGTAAGAGCGGCCCGCCACATAGAGCAGCCTTTACTTGGGTAAAAGCCTGTTGACACGGCTCCGTCCACTGGACCGTATCTGGTAGCCCCTTTCTAGTAAGATCAGTCAAAGGGCTGGTGAGGTCCGAATAATTTGGTATAAACCGTCTATAATATCCCGCCAGCCCCAAGAACTGTCTTACCTCCTTTTTGGTCTTGGGCCTCGGACAGGTTGCAATTGCGGCAGTCTTATCAATTTGGGGACGCACCTGCCCATGACCCAAGTGGAAGCCCAGATACCTTACTTCCACCCGCCCAATCGCACACTTCTTCGGATTGGCCGTGAGCCCCGCTCTCCTCAGCGACCTCAGGACCGCCCTCACATGCTGCATATGCCGCTGCCAATCGTGACTATAAATCACTATGTCATCCAGGTACGCAGCAGCATATGCAGCATGGGGACGCAAAATCCTATCCATGAGTCGCTGGAAGGTTGCGGGCGCCCCGAACAAGCCGAAAGGAAGCGTGACAAATTGGTGTAATCCAAACGGCGTGGTGAAAGCTGTTTTTTCTTTGGACAATGGAGACAAGGGGATCTGCCAATAGCCCTTTGTTAAGTCCAGTGTCGAATAAAATCGAGCCGTACCTAACCGATCAAGCAACTCGTCAACCCGCGGCATTGGATACGCGTCGAACTTCGACACAGCGTTCACCTTGCGGTAGTCCACACAGAACCTGACCGAGCCGTCTGTTTTGGGGACCAAAACTATCGGGCTCGCCCAGTCACTGTTGGACTCCTCGATTACTCCCATGTCGAGCATTGCGCCTAATTCGTCCTGAACTACTTTTTTCTTGTGCTCAGGCAAGCGATACGGCCGGCTGCGAACTACCACGCCCGGCTCGGTCTCGATATGGTGCTGAATCAAGTCGGTACGTCCCGGTAGGGGCGAGAACACGTCCGCGAATTCCGCCTGCAATTTCGCTAAGTCAGCGAGTTGTAACGGTGAGAGGTGATCTCCCCCAGGGGCCAGCGCGACTGATTGTGCTTTAATGCTCGCCTCTGGCCCGAGATCATCCTCTCCCCCGATCACCGTTGCCAACAACACCGATTCCACCTCATTCCATTTTTTTAGCAGATTGAGGTGGTATATTTGACGTGCCCCGTTCCTATCGGATCGTATCACTTCATAATCGAGCTCTCCTATCTGCCGTGCGACCTCAAACGGCCCCTGCCACTTTGACATTAATTTTGAGCTCGACGTTGGGAGTAGAACGAGCACTTTCTCTCCCGGTGTGAATTTGCGTAGTTTAGTACCCCTGTTATATGACCGGCTCTGGCGGTCCTGGGCTTGCAACAAATTCTCCCTAGATAGCCGCCCCAATGTGTGGAGTTTTGTTCGCAAGTCCATGACGTACTGAACTTCGTTTTTGGCCAACGAAGGCCCCTCCTCCCAAGTTTCTCGTAGGACGTCCAGCACCCCCCGTGGCTGTCGACCGTAGAGAAGCTCGAAGGGGGAAAACCCCGTGGAGGCTTGCGGGACCTCGCGCACAGCAAATAAGAGGGGTTCTAACCACCGATCCCAATTTTTGGCGTCTTCCTGTACGAATTTACGGATCATGGATTTAAGAGTGCGATTAAACCGTTCGACCAAGCCGTCTGTTTGTGGGTGATAGACGCTGGTTCGAATGGATTTAATGCCCAATAATCCGTACAATTCGCTTAACGTGCGTGACATAAACGCCGTGCCTTGATCAGTGAGGATTTCTTTTGGAATCCCCACCCGGGAGATTAAACGAAACAGTGCGTCCGCAACACTCTTCGCCGAGATGTTGCGGAGAGCCACTGCTTCCGGATATCGTGTTGCGTAGTCCACGATAACTAGCGCAAAACGATGTCCGCGTGCGGATCGCTCTAATGGCCCGATGAGGTCCATCGCAATTCTCTCGAAGGGGACCTGCATTAATGGAAGGGGGCGCAATGGCGCTTTTGGGGCGGCCAGTGGGTTCACCAACTGACATTCAGGACAAGACGCGCACCACCTGCGCACATTGTCATGAATGCCTGGCCAAAAAAATCGGGTCATTAAACGATTCAGCGTGGCCGCCTGTCCCAGGTGGCCCGCCATCGGGTAAGAGTGAGCAGCCTGGAAAAGCATTTCCCGGCGGCTCTTTGGTACTAACAACTGGGTTGTATCTAGCTTTGTCTGAGTGTCTTGGGTCACTCGATACAACCGATCCTTAATTATGGCAAAATAAGGATACGTGACGGGCAATGCGGGTTGGAGGGACTGACCGTCGATAGTGCGGACCTGTTGGAAAGCATGTTTTAGAGTCTCATCTTGGGACTGCTCCAGAGGGAAGTCATCGCGGTCCGAGAGAATCAGTCTCTCAACCCCGCTCGGTTCCCCTGAAGCTGTTCCCAAGGGTCCCGTATCAGTCTCGCCAACCTGCACTCGCACCGCCCCGTTCCTAGCCTTGTTTCCCCAAGTGGCATCCGCGCATAACGACCCCAATAACGCCGAAAAGGCGGGCCAATTCGTCCCCAGAATTAGCGGATGCCGGAGGTGGGGACTAACCGCCACCTCCACATTATGCTTTTTCCCCCTAAACTGTATCGTGACTGGGACAACCGGATATTCCACCACATCCCCGTGCACACACCGCACCTTAACCATGCGGCTTGTATCCAATGCCCCAGGCTGCATCAGGCTTTGATGGATCGAGGTTTGGTTACATCCTGAATCCACCAAGGCCTGATATGTACCCCCCTTGATACTTACAGGAATTTGGTACTCTCCTGCTTGATCGGGGGTGGTCCGCTGGACGTCCGGGATCCGGATCATTGTCCCGATGTCCATCCTCGGACATCGGTCCACAAAATGATCCGGATCACCGCACTGCCAGCAGGCCAGCCCAGGCTTACCCGCCACCCCTGCGGCGGGGAGTGGGTTGGAGGATGAGCGCGGAAAGGGGGCGGAACCAGAGCCATTGTCACCACCAGCCCCCAGGGGCCCCGCCCCCCTGGGCGGGACCCGCGAACTCCCAGACGGTCCAAGGCCCATCCCACCCCGGCCTCTGGGGGGGACGTGAGGAGGGCCTGGAGGGCGGGACCTGGGGAGAGGGACAGGTCGAGAGAGAAAGAGAGAGGGGGGAGAGAGACGAGGGAGAAGTTAGTGGGGGTTCGCCGACCCCCGGGCACGCCACCAGGTGGTCCTCCGCCAGGTGGATGGCCGTCTCCAGCGACGTGGGCCGGTGGCACTGGACCCACTCGGCGGTCTTCCGGGGAAGCCGAGTGATGAACTGCTCCAGCACCACCAGATCGACAACATGGTCCACGTCGCTGCCGCCGGCCAGCAGCCATCTGCGGCACTCGTCCCGGAGCTGTTGGGCCAATGCGAAGGGTCGACCGGACTCACCCCACTCCAGGGAGCGGAAACGCTGGCGGTGTTGTTCTGGGGTCCGGCCGACCCGCTGAAGTATGGCCCGCTTCAGGTCGTCGTAGTCCAGGAGGTTCGCGACCGGTAGATGTTGCGCGGCCGCCTGGGCTTCGCCGGATAGAAGGGGGATGAGGCGCACCGGCCACTGTGCCCGGGGCCACCCGCAGGCCTCCGCGGCTTTTTGGAACAGATCCACGAAGGCCTCGGGGTCGTCTTCCGGCCCCATCTTCTGGAGGGGCACGTGCACCGGTGCGCTGGCCCGCCCAGCGGCCTCGGCGCGAACCTCCCGGTCCATCCAGCTCCGGAACCGCTCGCGGTCCTCTTGCTGGCCTTGGACGATGGCCTCGAAGCGGTGCTCCTGTTCGGTCCGAAGGTCCAGCAATGCCTTATGGTGTTCCTGGTGGAGGACCGCGAGGGAGTTGATGATCTCCGCAAATGGCGAGGCGGAGGGCGTTGTCATGGCGGCGGCTCTGTCCTGCTTCCTTCCCGGGTTTCGGCACCAGTGTAGCAAGTTCGATATAGTAAGGAAGGAAGAGGACACAGGGGTCGGCTGGACTGTTGATGCGTATCTTTATTTTCTCTTTCTCAATGTCAATAACACACTTCTTCGTGTGTTCTCAGTCAAACTCATAAGCAACAATAACTTCCGGTTCGCGGCACTTCCGGCTTCCGGGTAAACTCAGTCTCTGTGTTCTCGCACCAACAGTCCGACTCTCTCTCCCTGGTCTCCGGTTCCGCTGGTGTTTTATCCCGTCTCCGCGCTCATTACTGGAACAAGAGACAGGTGTTATTGATCTGCGTCCAACCCACTCACTTACCGCTCGTCCCGCGGCCCTCTCTCCCGCTGCAGACCTCGCTGAACCACGCCCCCCTTGCCACAGTAGCGTTTAAAATTGCTCTGTGCATAATGAGCTGGTGGGTTTATGGTGAGGTGTGTTACAGAACGGCCCTGCATCCCGATGTGCATCTATCATATATTTAGGATGAATAGTATGCACATGCGCATTGTGCAAGAAAGCCCCTACTATATTAGTCCAGGCAAAGTAACTCATTTTGGAGTTAACTCAATTTACTAATTGTAAAAGATTTTTTTTCAGCTTAGATCTTTTCTATGAGGTGTCCAGAACAACATACTGAAAGTCCTAAGAAATCCTAGTTGAGGAAATCTGTTCAATTCTCATCAATCCGAGATGTGTGCCAGTCAGGCCAGACAACAGTGGACCCCAATGGGGCTACCTTTTTTCCTTTATTCCTTTCAAAATGAAACTTTACACAATGAAAGTACACATGAAAAGTATTTTTTTTTTGTTTTACAAGTTTCTTTGAAAATGAATTTTACTATGCAAATGAGCTATACACTAATCGAATATGCCCAAAATACACCCAAATAGGCTTATTTTTTTCTTTAACTCCTACCACAACAAAACTTTACACAATGAAAGTCGACATGAAAAGTAAAACATTTTGTATTAGAAGTTTCTTTGAAAATTAATTTGAATATGCAAATGAGCAATATATATCGAGTATGCACAAAATACTCTCTAATGGGCTTATTTTTTCCTTTACTCCTATCACAATCAAACCTCACACAGTCAAAGTATACATGCATGAAAAGTAACATTTTTGTTTTCCAAGTTTCTTGGGAAAATCTATTTTAAATATGCAAATGAGCTCAACACTAGGCCTAATTGACTTATGGCCAAGAAGCCCTAAAGGTATAAGTAGAAAAAACAGGGCCCAAATATCTAACACATTCATGTCCATTTAGTAAGTTAACCTGTGCATAAACACGATACATTTGAAAAGCTTCTTGTCTTCTGGATTCTTAGATTTTTGTTGCTTGTGAAATTCACGAAGAATTGAGAGGGCTGTGTCTTGCAAAGTGACCACACTGATTTTCCAGGCCGGTCATTATTACACTATTATCTCCAAAGTGTTCCTTTATTTTAATTTCATCCACTTTGCAGAATATGGTTCACAACCTGTGTTTTACAAGTACTCTGTCATCTTTACCATAAGGTCTTGAATAGTAATTTGTTCATCATCGTATTCTTCTTAAAAGTTTGCCACTTTGAGGAATGCTGTTGTTCTCTCATAATCTTCAGGTCTTCCGACTTTGAATCTTTTGGGTTTGTTGCCAGTGTTCACAGAAAATTGACTTGGAATATTCTTCATATTTCGAAAATGAGTGTTGCATATCTTGTGGTACATTGCATCGGCTGCATGAAGGTCATGGACAGATGATATTCTCCCCAAAACTGTATCAGACCAATCATCGTTCCTTAAGTGGCAAACCTGGACAACCATTGGCTGGAAGTCTCCTATTCTTACTGGGTAGATATCAATTTTCTCTCTCTTCTTATTTTTCTTATCTATTTCAGTTGGTTGTCCACAGAACAAGCAATGCTCTTGAAAATTAAAGTTCTGTTCTGAGTGGAGATTGTTTGATTTGTGGTTGTTGCAAAGATGGTTTTACATTATCATGTACAATATTTTCTGCTTTACAATAGCTGCGGCAGCGGCTTCGACGTGTACTCGGTCTTCAGGAATTGTCACTCTTCCACGTTGAGCACTGGCACGGTTCACACTATTGCGGCCTTTTGCTCGTAGAACAACCGATGTGTTTTCATCACTGAATGGCTCATTACATATTTTACAATTCTCAATTTCCCCCTGAAAAAGGTATCAAAGTGTTGTCTAACAATGAAATTAGGCCCAATAGAATTTGAAGTCTGATGTGTGGCCTGCCTGGTCTGAAATACTTGCTAACTACAAAAAGAGAAGCAGTTTTGGTGTCTGGCAAAATTATTTTAAAGAGCTGGAATGCTTGGAAAGTGTGTCTATCTGGTTTTTCATCTCTTCTGTGTGAGAGTGAATCATTTAGTTGGTAAGAATGACTCCTGCCTGTGATCTCATAATTTTACCAACAATCCCAATCTTTTGTAAATCTACCAGCCCAAAATGTTATCTCACCACATTACTAATGACTAAAATGGCTTTTCTGACTTTTTCTGATGTTATCTGTGGGGGATTTTCGTTAGGTAAGGCTTGTTTGCAAATAAAAAAAATAATTTAGAAAGATGGAGGCAAGACTGGGCAATCAATTCCTAAGGTCAATTTAAGTCTTTTATGGCAAGTGACTTCAAATGTATCATGTTTATGCACAGGTTAACTTACTATATGGACATGAATGTGTTAGATATTTGGGCCCTGTTTTTTCTACTTGTACCTTTAGGGCTTCTTGGCCATAAGTCAATTAGGCATAGTGTTGAGCTCATTTGCATATTTAAAATAGATTTTCCCAAGAAACTTGGAAAACAAAAATGTTACTTTTCATGCATGTATACTTTGACTGTGTGAGGTTTGATTGTGATAGGAGTAAAGGAAAAAATAAGCCCTTTAGGGAGTATTTTGGGCATACTCGATATATATTGCTCATTTGCATATTCAAATTAATTTTCAAAGAAACTTCTAATACAAAATGTTTTACTTTTCATGTCGACTTTCATTGTGTAAAGTTTTGTTGTGGTAGGAGTAAAAGAAAAAAATAAGCCTATTTGGGTGTATTTTGGGCATATTCGATTAGTGTATAGCTCATTTGCATAGTAAAATTCATTTTCAAAGAAACTTGTAAAACAAAAAAAAAATACTTTTCATGTGTACTTTCATTGTGTAAAGTTTCATTTTGATAGGAGTAAAGGAATAAAGGTAGCCCCATTGGGGTCCACTGTTGTCTGGCCTTACTGGCACACATCTCGGATTGATGAGAATTGAACAGATTTCCTCAACTAGGATTTCTTAGGACTTTCAGTATGTTGTTCTGGACACCTCATAGAAAAGATCTAAGCTGAAAAAAATCTTTTACAATTAGTCTGTCGTAAAACGCTATTTTGCCTGGACTATATAGGCTATGTAATTTTACTATAGTTCATTCTTCATATGTAGCAACGGGCTGGCCCATATTTTGGTAGAATGGATGGTTAAGATCTAGAGCGCCCCCTGTAGTGAGTTTCTCTGGCACGCCACAGTTTTAGTCCAGAGCACATTCAGGGCTTGTCAGAGATATGTTTGGAGGTTTCATTAGGACAACAACTTCTCCTTGGTCTTTAAAAATGGCTGAATTATCAAATTTTGCACTCTTATGGAAAATGACACTATTGTGTAATTTTCATTTAAATCGGACTAATTTCAAATTGTTTGTCATAAATATCATGAAAATGTTATGGGCTTCTAATCAAAATGACTTTATGTTACAAAACAGGGCGTTGATTTCATACACTCAGAGAGCACAGAGAGCGGGGACTATTATCAGGTGCTGCAATATCAATATTCCTATAAAATCTTAGAAATTATTATGCAAATGTTGCAGATTATAATTATACAACCGTTATCACCATTAGCATACATGTTTCCTCAAAAGCACATTAATATGCTAAATAATTAATTGTATTGAATGGGACTACACATTAATGGCCATTTTACACTTTGCATGAAGTAAAAAGATATATCAGTTCATTCCGTTATATCTTTTATTACAAGTTGAGAATCATCTTTATACAAAGTTTGGTTAAAAATCCTGAAACCTATAACTGATTGAATGGGGAAATAAAATCCCATTGTTTTTGACTATCATTGTGTTATATGAACTGATTTTACGGTAGGCTTCAGTGATATTAAACTTCACTGTATGGAAAAATGTGTACTATTTTCCATCTGCAGCAAGAAAGACAAAATTATAACCTAAAGAATGCCAGTCATTCATTAATATAGCATTTATACAGCAGTCACCAATAGCTTAATGAATATATGCTAAAATATTATTTTCTAAAAAGTGTTTTTCCCCATTTTGTTTCTTATTTATTAAACAATGTGATGACATGGAAAAGTACCAAATTCAAAAAACCTTTTCCCCCATCGTGGGTCTCGGTCTCAGTGGGACGTTTTGCGGATCATCGTGGCATAGTTACTCCGACCCCCCAGGAGTCGCTGCGGCGGTGACGCGCAGATAACGAGCGCGCGCCGCGCGTGCGTCGAGGAAGAGGCTGACCGGAAGAAACGGGCAGTGGAGTAACTGCAGTAACTTACTGCGCTGAGCTGAAGAGAACCAACCATGTCAATATTTACACCTACTAACCAGATCAGGCTAACAAATGTTGCCGTCGTGAGGATGAAGAAAGGAGGGAAAAGATTTGAAATAGCCTGCTATAAAAACAAAGTGATGAGTTGGAGATCTGGAGCGTGAGTGTATTATGAAATGCTTATTATATGGTTATTTATGTTTATTCTGTTATTATAGCTGTTGTAACAGAGTTAAATGACTGATATATCACTGTTGGAATGATTTTATTGCGTACCTTTGCTTGGTTCTTGTTGAAACTGGAAATAGTTTCTTATAGTGTGCACCAGTTTCACGTGCGTGTTGTAGTGCGTATGCAGCGGGCGCGCTCACATATGATGACGCATTTGCAGTGCGCAGCTGTCAGCATTTATTATTTTATCATTTAACACTTTACAATAGGATTTTATTAGATAACTATTAATAATGAACAATAGTTCTGCATCGTTTATTAATCTCAATCTTAATTCTAATCATAAATTCGACATGTACTAATAGCCTACATTATTAAAATCAAATGTTGTATTTGTTAAAGGGATAACGTTAGTTCACCCAGAAATGAAAATGTGATGTTTATCTCCTTACCCTCAGGCCATCCAAGCTGTAGGTGTCTTTGTTTCTTCAGTAGAACACAAATTAAGATTTTTAACTCCAGCCGTTGCTCTTATAATGCATGTCAATGGGGTGTATTAATATGAGAGTAAAAACACAGACATACACATCCATATGGCTCGTGGCAACACATTGATGTATTAAGACACAAAACAATTGGTTTCTGTGAGAAACCGATCAGTGACTGTTATTTATTTATTTTTACCTCATATCAGACGAATCTCATCTAGTCCCAATGCCATTACTTTCGCCGGAGAAGGTATAAAACTTGACGCGATCATCTATATATTCGTCTGTATATGAGGTAAAAAAATAACAAATACTGTTTGGTTTCTCACAGAAACCGATCGGTTCGTGTCTTAAGACATCAATGTGTCGTCAGGAGCAGCAGGGTTTTTGTGCATGTGCTCTAAGCACATTTTTGTTTGTTTGTTTGTTTTGCTCTTATAGACTTGTTACCTATTCCCTACATCTTGGATTCCCTGGGGGTCGGTCAGCAGTTAAACATGAAAATTAAATTTTTGGGTGAACTAACCCTTTAAACGCACTAAATTTAAACAATGTATTCTTCAATTTATTTTTTCTATATAGATGTATATATTAAGTTGCTCAGTTGATAACCAAAAAAATAACACATATTTAAAACTTTAAACAAGAACTTTGTTTTCCCCATGGAGAGACGAGTGCCATCCATTATTTTGCCTGTTTTATCTAAATGTGAGGTAAGGTGTAGTTTTCCTTGCGTTACCCTGGGCAAAAAGCCATGCGTTGACTGTGAGTAGACTCACAACTCACAGATTTATGTTTTCTTGTTGGGTCTGAAAAAGATCTTAAAATGTCTTAATTTGACCATCTACAATTTAAGGCCTGACAAATGTCTGGAGCATAAATTGGTCTTAAATTTCCTGGATTATTACGCAGAAATGAGAGAATAGTTCCTAGCCATATCAGTCTGGAAAATTGCAACTTTTCATTTTCTGTCGGTCTTGGTACACAACGTAACTATACACAGCATGTAAATAGGAAAATGTTGGTGTTATTTTGTCACTTATTGAGCAGTAGGCTAGATGGAGCCGTTTACCTCCAGTCTTTGTGCTAAGCTAGGCTAGCGGTTGGAGTGTCAGACAGAGTTATGGCACGCACGGAGATGAGAACGGTGTGTATGGACTTGTCTAACTCTGGGGGATACGGTGAATAAGATAAAGTCCCAAAAAGTCAGCCTGTTCCTTTAAGTGACATTAATGTAATGTGCACAAATCAACTGAACTGCATTTATTTTTTTAACAGGGAGAAGGATCTTGATGAAGTCCTGCAGACAAACACAGTGTTTGTAAATGTGTCTAAGGGACAAGTGGCGAAGAAAGATGACCTGTCAAACGCTTTTGGCACAGAGGACTTGACAGAAATATGTAAACAGGTGAATTTGCAGGCTCTGATCTGATCTGACCTGACTTTGGGTTTTATTTTTATGACAGTAATAATAATAATAATAATAATAATAATAGATTTTATTTATAATGCACTTTTCATTCCGAAGAATCTCAAAGTGCAACAAGGGGGGGGGGGGGGGGGGGGATAACAACAAAAAATGAATAACAAGTAAAAATATAGAATACTACAAACAATCAACCAACACAGAAAACAGAACAGAAACAGAGCTGATGGTGAACAGAAACAGAGCTGATGGTGAACAGAAACAGAGCTGATGGTGAACAGAAACAGAGCTGATGGTGAACAGAAACAGAGCTGATGGTGAACAGAAACAGAGCTGATGGTGGACAGAAACAGAGCTGATGGTGAACAGAAACAGAGCTGATGGTGAACAGAAACAGAGCCTGATGGTGAACAGAAACAGAGCTGATGGTGAACAGAAACAGAGCTGATGGTGAACAGAAACAGAGCTGATGGTGAACAGAAACAGAGCTGATGGTGGACAGAAAACAGAGCTGATGGCGAACAGAAAACAGAGCTGATGGTGAACAGAAACAGAGCTGATGGTGAACAGAAACAGAGCTGATGGTGAACAGAAACAGAGCTGATGGTGGACAGAAACAGAGCTGATGGTGAACAGAAACAGAGCTGATGGTGAACAGAAACAGAGCCTGATGGTGAACAGAAACAGAGCTGATGGTGAACAGAAACAGAGCTGATGGTGAACAGAAACAGAGCTGATGGTGAACAGAAACAGAGCTGATGGTGAACAGAAACAGAGCTGATGGTGAACAGAAACAGAGCTGATGGTGAACAGAAACAGAGCTGATGGTGAACAGAAACAGAGCTGATGGTGAACAGAAACAGAGCTGATGGTGAACAGAAACAGAGCTGATGGTGAATAGAAACAGAGCTGATGGTGAACAGAAACAGAGCCTGATGGTGAACAGAAACAGAGCTGATGGTGAACAGAAACAGAGCTGATGGTGAACAGAAACAGAGCTGATGGTGAACAGAAACAGAGCTGATGGTGAATAGAAACAGAGCTGATGGTGAACAGAAACAGAGCTGATGGTGAACAGAAACAGAGCTGATGGTGAACAGAAACAGAGCTGATGGTGGACAGAAAACAGAGCTGATGGTGAACAGAAACAGAGCTGATGGTGAACAGAAACAGAGCTGATGGTGAACAGAAACAGAGCTGATGGTGAACAGAAACAGAGCCTGATGGTGAACAGAAACAGAGCTGATGGTGAACAGAAACAGAGCTGATGGTGAACAGAAACAGAGCTGATGGTGAACAGAAACAGAGCTGATGGTGAACAGAAACAGAGCTGATGGTGAATAGAAACAGAGCTGATGGTGAACAGAAACAGAGCTGATGGTGGACAGAAAACAGAGCTGATGGTGAACAGAAACAGAGCTGATGGTGAACAGAAACAGAGCTGATGGTGAACAGAAACAGAGCTGATGGTGAACAGAAACAGAGCCTGATGGTGAACAGAAACAGAGCTGATGGTGAACAGAAACAGAGCTGATGGTGAACAGAAACAGAGCTGATGGTGAACAGAAACAGAGCTGATGGTGAACAGAAACAGAGCTGATGGTGAACAGAAACAGAGCTGATGGTGAATAGAAACAGAGCTGATGGTGAACAGAAACAGAGCTGATGGTGGACAGAAAACAGCTGATGGTGGAAGTCTCTGTTAGCTCCGCAGCACACTGTGGTCCACTCCATGTTTCAGATTTCTCCCAGCGGCAGTGTCCCGATGACATCGCCGAGGTACGACAGCTGAAGACCAGATGATGGGTCTTCATGATGATTCAAACGATGGGGATCGCTGCAGCACCATGCAGGAGGCAGAACATTCCTCCGGGCACTTCTGTGGACACACCGGGGCCGGCGCAGATGTCCAAGCCGCTCCACGGTCGCAATGCAGGACGGAACAGCGGCGCAGCCGAGAAGCAGAACATCCCAACATCATGCCGGACGCCGACGACGAGAGCCCGGATGACGCTAGCCCGGTGCAAACTTCAGCCACCATGCAGCTTAAGCCCAAGGGAGACCACCAGTGAGCACCCGCGGCGAGAAACATCAAATGTCCTCCAAACCAGAAACCAACCGCAGCAATTCAAACGTAAACATTAGAGAAGCGGTTGAAAACGGCGAAACGACGAACAACGTCCTCTCAGTGGCTGCCAGCAATCAGCAACAGTCCCAATTGTAGCTCTGACTGTTAGACTAGTTACAAACATAAGGACATAAAATAAAATGTAAATCTAATAGTACATTAACATGATTTGTTGTGGGTGGAGAAGCGGCGAACAGACAACGCCAGCGTCCTCTCCCCCACGTAGCCAGGAACCCCCAGTGTATTCATTTGACATTTTTTATATAAATCCTTAAATGTTTCTGCATGAATGGATTTTTGTTGTTTTTTATTTCCAGATTTTAGCTAAAGGAGAACTACAGGTGTCAGACAGGGAACGACACAGCCAACTGGAACAGATGTTTCGTGATATTGCAACTATTGTGGCAGAAAAATGTGTGAATCCTGAGACCAAACGTCCCTACACAGTAAGCCTTATAGAGAGAGCGATGAAGGACATTCACTTCTCTGTCAAGGCAAACAAAAGCACTAAACAGCAGGTCAGTAGACTTTGATCATGTGACGCTCTGTAAAATACCAGGGCCCGTATTTATCAAACATCTTAGAATTACTCACAAGAACACTGCTAAGAATTGACTTAAGAGTAACAAAATTCCTGGCTCAAAGCTGCGCTTAAAAGTTAGTTATCAAGCCTCCCAATCATACTTTAAGTAAAGTGTAAGGGTGCGTTCACACTTGTAGTTCGGTTCGTTTGGTTAGTTTGGTCCGGACCAAAAAACAAAAACAAACATAATAGTCCTGGTCCGCTTAGCGTTCACACGGGCATTTTTAAGAGCGAACCTAAAGTTACCGAACCAAAGGCACAGGGAGACGGTCACAACCTGATTGGTCGGCTTATATGACGTAGGAGCTCGTTTACCGAACATGCAAAACAATGCTGTGTGCGGATTACACGCGATCATTTTATGCGTGTACATATGGCATTATTTTTTACCAGAGAACTCATGAAGAGCTCATGAAATGTTCACAACATTCAAAACAACGCTGTGTGCTGGATTAAACGCGATCATTTTATGCGTGTAACACATATGGCATTATTTTTTACCAGAGAACTCATGAAGAGCTCATGAAATGTTCAAAACACTGCTGTGTGCCGGATTACACGCGGTCATTTTATGCGTGTACATGTGGCATTATTTTTACCCACTGAGAACTCATGAAGAGCTCATAAAATGTTCAAAACATTCAAAACAGCAGCAGGATTTCCTCCGTTGTGCAGAAAAGAGACGGCCGTTCTGTCGTCTGTACCTGCTAATAATGGGCACCACGGGTCCTTTGATGAGAATATCCAGGTATGCTTTTTGTGTGTTTTTTCTAGCATTTTCGAAACATGCTCGTCAGACCAAATATTGATGAGGCTCTTCCTCGTTGCTCTACGTTTGCCCTCTAACGTTAAAGTTACTCATTTTGGATAACGTACACCGATCTTTCCGCGTCGTCAAATCAGCTGCATTATGCGTGGCATCTTGTGACATTATACGTCCGGTTTTTGGTCCGTTTACATGTCTTTGGTCCGTGTTGCGTTCATATATCAATCGAACCGCACCAGAGTTCGTTTGGAAGCGGACCGAGACCCATCTTTTTAGCGGTCTCGGTCCGCTTGTTTGGTGCGCACCAGGGTTCGGATGGCAGCGTTTACATATGTTCAAATGAACCGCACTAACCGAGCAACCGCACCAGGGTTCGTTTTAATCGAACCAAACATGACAAGTGTGAACGCACCCTAAGTCTAAATCTTAAGTGTCAGTCTTAGAGTTGATTTACGACACTTTGCTGTGCCACAAACTGGATTTTGGATGATTTCATAGGCATGAACTAATCATTGAATAGATGTCCTTATTTAAGAATATTCTCCGATAAATTCACATTGAATGGTGAAGTTCCTAAGAGGAGGTTACATCCAACACACTTTTGACAATAAAGAGTTTTCAATAGAATACATTATAATATACACATTTGAAATGAAAGATAAACATTTTTTCATCCATGTCTTAATTACAATTATTACACTGGTGTGCTGATAACTGACCCGCGTATATATAGCCTAGATTTTTTTAATATAATCAGCCACCATGGATTCCAAAAGAAAACCGAACTGGCAGGAGGAAGAAGCGATCGCTACTGCTTGCTGAATTAGCCGAACAGCGGTGTTTATATATTTATTATAAAACCCAACACTAACCAGCGCTGAAAAAGATGATGCCTGCTCTGTCCAAACGATACCGTTTGATTAACTGCTTGTCGTCAAACATTTCGAACACATTCTCCCTCTCTTGAAAGATTTGCCCACGTCTCTGTCTCCTCAGCGCCATCTCAAGCCCCTACTGGCAACTCCTAACCACTTGAGAGACCTCTTGAGCTGTCTCAAATAACTGGGAGAGTAAGAGTGATTCTTAGCTTTAAGAAATTTGATAACTTGCTTTTATACTTAAGTTTGAAAGTAGTAGTAAATTTCATAAATTCTCAGCACTTAAGACTAAAATAGCACTTTGAGAAGCTTGATAAATACAGGCCCATGTTAATAACACAATCACTGAAGAGGTCACTAAGGGTGTGTTCACACTTGTAGTTCGGTTCGTTTGGTCCGGACCAGAAAACAAAAACAAAACGTATAGTCCTGGTCCGCTTAGTGTTCACACTGGCATTTATAACAGCGAACCTAAAGTTACCGAACCAAAGGCACAGGGAGACGCTCTCAACCTGATTGGTCGGCTTATATGACGTAGGAGCCGCTTACCGAACATTCAAAACACTGCTGTGTGCGGATTACACGCGGTCATTTTATGCGTGTACATGTGGCATTATTTTTACCAGCTGAGAACTCATGAAGAGCTCATGAAATGTTCAAAACATTCAAAACAGCAGCAGGATTTCCTCCGTTGTGCAGAAAAGAGACGGCCGTTCTGTCGTCTGTACCTGCTAATAATGGGCACCACGGGTCCTTTGATGAGAATATCCAGGTTTGCTTTTTGAGCGCATTTTCGAAACATGCTCGTCGGACCAAATATTGATGAGGCTCTTCCTCGTTGCTCTACGTTTGCCTCTAACGTTACTCATTTTTGATACACGATATGGCGCATCGTCAAATCAGCTGACTATGCGTCGCACTTTGTGACATTACGTCCGGTTTTTGGTCCGTTTACATGTCTTTGGTCCGCGTTCATATATCAATCGAACCGCACCAGAGTTCGTTTGGAAGCGGACCGAGACCCATCTTTTTAGCGGTCTCGGTCCGCTTGTTTGGTGCGCACCAGGGTTCGGATGGCAGCGTTCACATATGTTCAAATGAACCGTACTAACCGAGTAATCGCACCAGGGTTCGGTTTAATCCAACCAAACATGACAAGTGTGAACACCCTAACATGAAATATGTTCTCTGAGAGTAGCACACAGTCTGATTAAGGTCAGTGTCGCCCCTCCAGGCTCTGGAGGTCATCAAGCAGCTGAAGGAGTCCATTCAGATTCAGAGAGCTCACATGCGGCTGCGCTTCGTCTTGCCAGCCAAGGATGGGAAGAGACTGAAAGAAAAGCTTAGACCATTAATAAAGGCGGTGGAGAACGAGGACTTTGATGATCAGCTTGAAATGGTAAGAGTCTTCCCGGGTCATTTTATTAATTAATTTTGACCAAATATCACTGGTCTATAAACAAGGGATATGCCAGCATGATCAACTAATCAATCAACAGCCCAATATTTGGTGAGTTTGACGAGCAAGTTTATATTAAGCAGTTATATATTAAGCAGTACTGCGTTAAATAGAGTTTTATTATTAAATAAATTTAAGTAAATTTAAGCACATAGAGAAGCTACAGTGGCCGACAGTGGACAAAGATGTCGTCTCCTGAGAGTAGCTAGTAGAGGTCGGCTGATAGTGGATTTTACAGACACAGATAACTAGGTTGGACTGTGCTCGCAGATTACTAATTAATCAACCAATTAATTTTTTTTTAAATGGTGACAACACTGCTGAACTTTATTGCAAGAAATAATAAATCATGAAAATGTGCTAAATGAAATGCATATATAAATATGAATATATTAAAATGAGGAGTTCTAACAGGACCCATTCTACAAAAAATAAATTAAACAGAAATATTACAGGTCAAATGCGTTTATTTTGTTATAACCTAGAAACATGCATGTGCATTTTAAAGGTAACACTTTGCAAGTTGCATTTGTTAACAAGGATTTATTAGCTTACACAAACTATACATTACGCAATGCACATTTTTACAGCATGTATTAATATTTGAGCAAGTCAATTGTTCCTTGATCATTTATGTTAGTTCATAGTGTATAGTGCTGCAACGACGCGTCGTGTCAGACGTTCATCTCGCGTAATGTTGGCTTCTGCTCCTGGTTCTATCACAAAAACCTAGACCGCGAATATCAAAAGTATGGGAATACTTTAAACAGAGGCCAAACAGTGTTTCCCACACATAGACTAATTTGTGGCGGACTGCCACATAATCAATAACGGCCGCCACATTCGTCATTCATTCATTTTTACGCTATTTAAAAGACGCACGCATATTCGTTTAGCTGCATTTCCTTAAGTTCTCTCTCCGCCCTTTTCCGCGTCTCTTACTCACTCACACACACGCGTTGCATTCGACCGTAAAACAAGTTTTATTGCATTTTGGCGCATTTAGTATGACATAGCTTTTAAAACCAGAGCAGTTGAATAACAGAGTTGCGACACGCCTTCATCACGCGGCAGCGCGCGGTCACGGCGCTCATATAATTCTAAACAAACCAGCGCGGTGTCAATCAATACAGACCAGTGTTTCCCAACCGGGATCCCGAGCAAAAGTTGCGGGGACGCACTTACACTTCGGTTCATCTCACACCTGATGACGCATCTTTAATATGGGTTGTAACTTGAAAATAATGCTGTATGTATGTTTCTGTCGATGGATATACGTGCTGACTCCTCAGGTATGCACTACAACAACAACAGCGATAATAAAAGAAAAACGTGGGCAAAACGGTCTCTCTTTGTAAACTTTATAAAACGCATGCGAGTTCTGCTGTCTTTGTGCACTCGTCTCAAAGCGCGCAAATATTGAGTTATCTTTCAAATCCTGTGCTTAAACGGACAAACTCACAAAAAGTATGTCAAAATGTCATAGCCTACTCTATGCCTTAAGTGAACTTTATACAGAAAATACAACGACTATCCGTGGGTCTTAAAGGGGCAGTAGCCTTCACTGCTGTCTGTTTAATGTCAAACAAAAGATAAAGACATCACTCACTGCTCCTGACTGAATAGCTTTTGTAAGTTTAATAAGGATTATTTTTTAAATTTTAAACAGTTAAATGTGTGGTTATTTTACTTTTGATTACTTCATTCCATTTCTCTACGTAAAAACTAATGTTAGACCTACCTGAAAATCCTGAAAAGCATTGTTTATTTTGTTCTCATCTTTGCTAAATAGTATTTATTTGTGCTGCTGCTTCTATTTAAGTTATCTGTTCTTATTTTCTTTATTTTCATTTGACAGTAGTCCTTTTTCCCCTGAACATAGCAAATACCGAACTGTACTGAAACATGAACCTAAAACCGTGATACAAAGCGAACTGTGAGCAGTCTGTACTGTTACACCTCTAGCGTAACTTATGTGAGGGGGTGCCACAGAATTGTGAAAAATTTCTACGGGTAAAAAAAATAAATCGTTAGATTAGTCGACTAATCGGAAAAATAATCGTTAGATTAGTCGACTAATCGGAAAAATAATCGTTAGATTAGTTGACAGAAAAAATAATCTTTAGTTGCAGCTCTAATAGTGTATTAATTAAGGTAACTCGATAATATAGCGCTTTTTACAATGAAGCTTGTTTCAAAGCAGCTTCACGGTGATAAAAGGAAAATATTGCAACAGAATTTAATATAAGTAATATATTTATATATTAAATTAAGTAATGTATTTAAATATTTAGTGTCTCCAACTGAGCAAGCCAAAAGCCAAAGGCGACAGGGGTGACGGCAGAGGTGTCAAGTAACGAAGTACAGATACTTCGTTACCTTACTTAAGTAGAAATTTTGGGTATCTAAACTTTACTGCAGTAATTATTTTTCTGCCTACTTTTTACTTCTACTCCTTACATTTCCACGCAATTATCTGTACTTTCTAATCCTTACTTTTTAAAAATAGCCTCGTTACTCCTCTTTCATTTCAGTTCGTTTAAAAAAAAAACTATGCAGATAAATCGCGTCATCCTGATAGTGTGAATTTGATTGTGGTTGGATGAGAAGTGTAAACATATACCATTCCAACACCCTATTGGTTACTACACGATCCGTCGCGCTTGCACTTGACTCAAAGCACAAATCACACACGGTGTTGCCAGATTTTGGGGATGCACCTGTCCATGCCCCAAGTGGAAGCCCAGATACCTCACTTCCACGCGCCCAATCGCACACTTCTTTGGATTGGCCGTGAGCCTCGCTCCCCTCAGCGACCTCAGGACGGCCCTCAAATGCTGCATATGCCGCTGCCAATCATTACTAAAAATAATAATATCATCCAGATAGGCAGCCGCATATGCCGCATGGGGCCGTAGGATCCTGTCAATGAGACGCTGAAAGGTCGCGGGTGCCCCGAACAATCCAAATGGAAAGGTGACAAATTGGTGTAATCCAAGCCGTCTTTTCTTTGGACAATGGAGACAAGGGGATCTGCCAATAGCCCTTTGTTAAGTCCAATGTCGAATAAAAGCGAGCCGTGCCTAGCCGATCTAACAGCTCGTCAACCCGTGGCATTGGATACGCGTCGAATTTCGACACAGCATTCACCTTGCGGTAATCTACACAGAACCGGACGGAGCCGTCTGTTTTCGGAACTAAAACTATCGGGCGGGCCCAGTCACTGTTAGATTCCTCGATTACTCCCATGTCCAACATCGCGCTCAATTCGTCCTGAACCACCTTTTTCTTATGTTCAGGTAAGCGATACGGCCAGCTGCGAACTACCACGCCCGGCTCGGTCTCAATGTGGTGCTGAATGAGGTTCGTACGGCCCGGCAGAGGCAAGAACACGTCGGCGAACTCCGCCTGTAACGTTGTTAAATCAGTGAGTTGGGACGGTGAGAGGTGATCTCCTCCCGGGGCCAGAGCGAAAGATTGTCGTTTGATGTTCGCCTCTGAGCCGAGATCCTCCCCTCCCCCCCGACCACCGACACCAACATCACTGATTCGGCCTCATTCCATTTTTTCAGGAAATTGAGGTGATATACCTGACGCGCCCCTCCCCTATCGGACCGTATAACCTCATAATCAAGATCCCCGACTTGTCGTGCGACCTCAAACGGCCCCTGCCACTTAGCCATTAATTTAGAGCTAGACGTTGGGAGTAATACGAGTACTTTCTCTCCCGGTGAAAATTTGCGTAGTCTCGTTCCCCTGTTATACAGCCGGCTCTGGCGGTCCTGGGTTTGTTACAAATTCTCCCGTGATAGCCGTCCCAACGTGTCGAGTTTTGTTCTCAAGTCCAGCACATACTGAATTTCGTTTTTGCCTTGAGAAGGTCCCTCCTCCCAAGTCTCTCGCAGGATATCCAGTACCCCTCGGGGCTGGCGTCCATAGAGGAGCTCAAAGGGGGAAAACCCCGTGGAGGCTTGTGGGACCTCCCGCACAGCGAATAAGAGGGGTTCTAGCCACTTATCCCAATTTTTGGCGTCATCCTGTACGAACTTTTGGATCATGGATTTAAGCGTGCGATTAAACCGTTCGACCAAGCCGTCTGTTTGTGGGTGATAGACGCTAGTTCGAATCGATCTAATGCCCAATAACCCGTACAGCTCGCATAACGTACGTGACATAAACGCTGTGCCTTGATCGGTGAGGATTTCCTTCGGAACCCCCACCCGGGAGATAAGACGAAACAGCACGTCCGCAACACTTTTTTGACGGAAATGTTGCGGAGGGCTTCTGCCTCCAGGTACCGCGTTGCATAATCTACTATGACTAGTGCAAAGCGGTGTCCCCGTGCGGATCGCTCTAATGGCCCGATGAGGTCCATCGCAATTCTCTCGAAGGGGACCTGCATTAATGGAAGGGGGCGCAAAGGCGCTTTTGGGGCGGCCAGGGGATTCACCAACTGACATTCCGGACACGCCGCACACCACCTGCGCACATTGTCATGAATGTCTGGCCAGAAAAATCGGGTCATGAGACGATTCAGTGTAGCCGCCTGTCCCAAATGTCCCGCCATAGGATTTGTATGAGCCGCGTGGAAAAGCATTTCCCTGCGGCTCTTTGGAACTAATAACTGGGTTGTATCTATTTTTGTCCGAGCGTCTTGGGTCACTCGATACAACCAATCTTTTATAATGGCAAAATATGGATAGGAGAGCAGGTCTGAGAGACTGGCCATCGATGGAACGGACCTGCTGAAATGCGTGTTTTAATGTGTCATCCTGGGACTGCTCCAGAGGAAAGTCATCCCGGTCCGAGAGAATTAGTCTCTCGATCCCGGTCGGTTCCTCTGAGGCAGCAGCCCGGGGTCCTGGCTCCGTCTCACCCAGCTGCACTCGCGCCACCTCCCTCCGCGCCGTATTTCCCCAAGAAGCATCCACACATAAAGCCCCCAATAGAACCGGAAAGGCGGGCCAATTTGTCCCCAAAATTGGTGGATGCCGGAGGTGGGGACTAACCGCCACCTCGACTCTATGCTTTTTCCCCCGAAACTGAATAGAGATTGGGACCACCGGATATTTCGCCAAATGCCCGTGCACACACCGCAACTTCACCACGCGGCTTGTATCCAATGCCCCTGATTGAATCAGGCTTTGATGAATGGAGGTTTGGTTACAACCTGAATCCACCAAGGCCTGATAAGTACCCCCCTTGATACTCACAGGTACTTGGTACTCGCCCGCCTGACCGGGGGTGACCTGGGGAGCGTCCGGGACCCGGACCATCATCCCCACCTCCATCATCCGGCACCGGTCAACAATTTTTTTTTTACCATTTCATTGCTAACATCAGCTATCAGGTTCCCAGACGAATGCAAGCTAATCTTAGTAAAGTAACTTTTATCAGTGCTATCGTTATTCTGTATATTGTACGACATCACTAGCGTAAGGCAAAGTTTATATTGTAGGCTATATCATTTTCTCTAATGACCTACCATAGCCCCATTCGTAGGCTAGTCATAATAAGGTGTCATAGTGTGAAATATATTTACATCGTACAATAATATGTCTTAAATGAATAAGATTACAGGACAGATGTAAAAGTAAAGGTGAAAGTCTCGCTTAGAAACAGCTAACTTACGCTAGCATTATCAGATTAGACTACATTAAGTGTGTAACAGTAAAATAAATGAAAAATAACTCAAATTTAAAGTGCCTACATATATAAACTACAAATTATAATGCAATGAAAATATTAATCTCATGTTATCCGTCATAGAACACAGATTTATGTTACAAGGTAAACAATACTTTTTTATCATTGCCGCGAGGAAAACTATCCTAGACGTCGTTCTAGTGTTATGCACAGCACACCATGATATAATTAGCCAAGCAACAATAAAACTTCCAATACACAAATAGGCTGAATTAATATTACCTGTCGAGAAGAAAGCAGGCAACGTCGGCGTTCTTTTTAAAATCGTTGCTCCTCATTAGATCTTTCCATCTTGGAAAGGCCACTCCAATATTTACTTTTGTCTTGTTGATTTGCCCGTTGCGTTGCCGTCTTAATTCTCTTTTCCGCTTCCTTGGCGACTCTGGCAAATATCCTCGAGAATAAGAGCTCCTCCATCATCATATAGCAGCCTCAAGCAATCCTCCTCTTCACATTCGACACGGTGCCATCGAGTGTTAAAACGCGAAAGGCGAAGCTTGAATATACGGTTATCTCCCTCTTTGGCTAATGTACTTTCAAGATGGAGGAGCAACATGGCGACCGCCATCCGAACCCTCACCTTTATGTATTTTCAATGGTATATTATAAACTTACGAGAACACTTTATTACTTGAAAGAAGTAAAAATACATTAATGAGCACATATATTTTTGAAAGAACTAAGTGATTCTAGCTAAGAGTAAACTAAAAAAGTTACACAGTGTAGCTTTAAAACACAGCAATGGCTATATCATGTGTCTCTATCATGTCTCTGTTATGCGTGGTGATGCATTTTAAACCATTCAACAGCTGTGCAATGAATCGAATTTTAGTTTTGTTTCCGATTTTGGCTTCCAACGATTATAAAAACGTGATTTATATACAAATGAAATATTGGTGTTATATATTTTCTCCTTGTGTTTGAGTTAATGGCGTTTCCTGCCCTTTCAGGTGTGTCTGATAGATCCAGGTTGCTTCCGTGAGATCGACGAGCTCATCCGCTGTGAGACTAAAGGAAAGGGAACACTGGAGGTGCTCAGTCTCAAAGATGTGGAGGAAGGAGACGAGAAACTAGAATAACCGCTTCACCTTTTTCTCTAACTAACACATTAAACTATTGCTGATTCATTTTATATGGAGAGCCTTTTTTAATGAGTTGTATCACTTTATTAAAGCCCATTAGCAGTAATTGCATCAGTATTTTCACAACTGGTACAGGCTTTAGTGACAATTCTGAATCATTTAAAACAATGTTCCCAAAAATAACATTTTCCAATTTGCAATAATTTATTTTCTGTGAAAATGAAAATAATTTGAATTGTTGGATTAATAATAGAATACAATATAGTAAGGGATTCTATAAGAGAGGATCATTTACCATGATTAAATGTCTGATCTTTAAATAGCTTGAATTTGTTAGATCTCTGATGGCACAGACATATTTTTTGGCCCAATCTACTAAGAAAGCATTGTCACGTAGTCCTTATATTCTCATTTTAATTAATGTGCTAATATGTTGCCAGAGAAACCTTATAATCTTGGTTCAGCTGAAAACTGTTCGAGATCATTATTGTGCTATTTAATTTAAGTGTGGGAACTGCTATACAAGAAACTCTTTCTCTAGAAACTCATCTATGATGCAGCTTCTGCTAAGAAGAAAGCCACCTAAGACAGAGAGAGAAATGAATGGTCCTGCTGTACAACAACACTAAAAAAACACATATTTGTGATGTATACAGCACAATTATTTTTCTTCTAAACTGTTTTTCTTTGCTTTCAATGAATGCAATTGTGTAAAATGTGCAATGTACTACTCTGTTACGTTTATGTAGTCAGAATGTGATCTTATCAAGTTGTTGAACAGCGCTCGAAAATAACTTTTTGCTGTTATGTGTTGACTTGATAGTGTTTAATGTTATGTTTGGGATTTAGACTGGTTACCTTTGTGTTGTGTTGCTTCTTTAGACTGAGGATGGGTACGTATGGGTTTTTTGATGCTTTATTTAAGGAACATTTAATTATTTGCTTTTAGCATGGTAATGTTGGTAATATTGGTACCTAATTGGTTGTATTGTATTAGTTAGTTTAGTTTAGACATTTGGAGACTATTTCAAGCAAAATGGCTAAAAAACCCACAAATACATAGTTGCATTCATATTCCAATTTCATGTCTTGTTCAATTAAAGCACCATCAAGTGGTGCAGTCCCATCCCTTTTTGTTTGTGTCCTCAGAGTGCCCCCATAAATAAGCGTGTCAAATTTGGTGAAAATATATCATTCCATTTAGGACATTTGTATTCATGAGCATATAAAAAAAGATAATCCACACCTGACTTTGATTGATTTGTTTGCCACTTACTTAATCAACCCCCTATGATTCTGGTTTTCCTACGATGGTTTTGTCTCGATTGAACTAACGGTTTCGAAGATATTCGCGAAAGTTGTTTAAATGCTAAATCACAACCTTGAAGAAACCATACGGTGAAACCTAGCATGTTTGGTATTGTTGGATTTGACAAGGATTCAGGAATCTAAGGAAATGACTCCTGTGAAAACAATTTATCCAAATACAGTTATAAGCATGTGCGTATTTGATGAGCCATACAGAGTTTTGTGATGTTCATTAAAATTCAGCATTTTATTACAAAATTACAAAAGACAGACGCCCAAAATGACCGATATGATATTGTTGTAAGGACCAAGTTCTCAGATAGCAAGCATGTTTGGGCCACATGTGGGTATTATCTGGCACATATGGCCCAGATATGGCATGGCTGAACAGATATATGGGCCAGAATGTGACCATATTTGTTTTGCCATAACTTTAAAATCGGCGGGAAATGTTCTCTTGGTTCACAACTCATTTTGAGGTATATGGCCCAGATAACAATGCACACATTAGGGCCATATGTGTTTGAGCTATGGCACAAAGTGAGAAAGGCTGATTTGTGGTAAACCTTTGGATTATATATGGAAAAACACAGGACACCTGAAATCAAGCGCAGCTGACATCCGAGGTTTCAAACCTCAGGTGATTGCATCTCATTAGTGGAATGAATCTGACTGATACGGCACTATTGTCTCATCTGCTCTCATGAGTTTTCGGTCTCGCATATCTTCAGGTAAGTGAGGTTTTGGCATTTCAAAGTCTTTTTAGGGTTATTTTGTGCAGCATTATGTATTTGTTTGAGGAGGGTGTCGAATTAGCCTCAGTTGAGTGTATTTACCATTTCAATCCCATGTGTAATGCAGCACACTAGTCACCGAACGACCCAGCAAGCAATTTTCCGTCTAAAAGACGTCTACTAGCCGTCTAAACACACCCCAGACGTCTAGGCTAAATCAAGGCTAAACTTGGGCTGTCAGTGAAAATCTAATAGACGTCTAATCATAGCCCAAGATTAGACGGCTACTGAATGGCTACATCTATACGTCTAATAGACAGCAAATATGGGTCTAGGCTAAATCAAGGCTAAATTTGGGCTGTCAGTGAAAATCTAATAGACGTCTATCATAGCCCAAGGATAGACTAATCATCAAATAGACGGCTAACGAATGACTAATATATACATTTAATAGACAACAAAATGGCTAAAGGATTCTTTTCACTCAAATATAACAGGATCTAAAAAATAAAAATCCATCCAAACACATTAAATATAAAGGTCTTATTTAGAAAAAGAACATTAACAACATAGACAACTTAAGATAATACAAAAAGATCAAAACATAAAAATGACCAAATAAAATTTTACAAATACAATTAAACATAAAAGTAGGATAAGAAATATGGAATATTAACAACGTGATATAATTTAAATTATATATATATATATATATATATATATATATATATATATATATATATATATATATATATATATATATATATATATATAAAGTTAACCCTTTTGTTGGTTTATAAAACGCATCATCACGGCATCTGCCAAATAAGAAACAAAACATTGCACAAGAAAAGCCTTTTTGACATCATAATGTTTTACTTTATTTAAAGTAATTGTGATGAAGTCATTCTCTTTGCTTGGATGCGCACTAAAGCTGGGCAATAAAAGGTTAAGATACATGTATGTGACATGTTTAAACAGTCATCATTTACTCACCCTCAAGTTGTTCCAAACCTGTATGGGTTTCTTTCTTCTGTTGAACACACAAAAATATATATTTTGAAGAATTTTGGTAACCAGATATTTGATGGTAGCCACTGACTTTCATTGTAGGAAAATGAATACAATGGAAGTCAATGCGGCCCATAAAGCTTTTGATTACCCAGGTTCTTCTTTTGTGTTCAACAGATGAAAAGAAACAACAAGAAGCAACGACATCTTGATTTTTGGGTTTAAAAGATGTTTTAGCCGTTATGTTGCATTAGAACAATGAGGTAGATGATTGGGGAAGCACTGAATGGTTTAAGGCCAAAGAAAATGTCTGATCTTCTGCTGCATTATGATCCATCCTCTCAGGGTGTCTGGGACAGGTCTCCTTTCTGTCCCCCGAGTCAAAACTAAACACGGAGAAGCAGAAATCAGTTTTTATACATAATATATCTGGAACAATCTCAAAGAAAACCTGCAGTCCTCCGGCAACTCTTAATTCTTTTAAATCATGGTTTACTGTTTGCCACTGCCTTTTATTAACTGGAAATAAATAATGATACATTTCTTACACTGCACTGTAAATTTTACTCTGCTGTTATCATGTTTTTTATTTTTGTTTGTTTTTTATAGAACAATGTTTTCTTATATTGTCTTTTTAGATTCCCCAATGTTGCTTTTATGTTTTATGTAAAGCACTTTTGGCTTGGTGAAATGTGCAATACACATTTGCCTTGCCAAGTCAAAGACTCATATTTTCATATAATGATCCAAAGAGTAAAAGGATATATGTGGCTTTCATAACAAATTATAATAGTTTGCACGTTTCATGTTTATCCCTTTTTAAGGTGCCTATAGGTACTAGCTAACCACATGGCTTTGACAATATTACTTAGCTAAAATCTCACCGTTCATACACGATAACAAATAATGTATATAATGAACACATGTTAAAACGAAAACACAGATACTTACAAGGCCAAATAATGTCCTTTAACGTTTGCTGTTGCCCGTTGCTGTTCTCCGTTCTCCTCCTGTTGTGTAAAAAAAATTCACTCCAACCGACAGAAATGTTTTTCGCGATATATATCTGCCGTTGCCAGTAGTACAGGCTACAGTTGCCACCTAGCGGTTGAGAGTTGTAATTGATTTTTTTAATTTTATTTTAAAAAGAGACAATAGTTTACGATTTTCTTTGACTGTCTTACATTTTAAGTGAATGTTATGCCAGACAGCAAAGCTAAAACTAATTCAAATGTTTACAAAAGGTTGGGCTAAAAGCAGACTACACATAGCTCGTCCAATTCAGAGCTAAATCGTGGCTACAGATAGACCGTGACATGAAATGACACATCTTGCAAATATTATTGACATTGCGAACATGATGTAATATCAACCATATAATTTGCTACATTGCCAAAAACTAAAATTAATCAGTTTAGTCTTTTGACTAAAAATGGGCTACGAATAGCCGGTCTGTATCGGAGCTAAACCGTGGCTAGGCATAGCCATGAATATATCACGTTAAAGAAATGAAACCAAACACATTGTAATCACTGTTGACTTTGCTTACATGATGGAATATGATACATCTCACAAGTTATTTGGACAAAAAATACATGTAACCAAATTCAAGGTTATTTGGGCTAAAAGTGGTCTACTCATAGGAATGTTCTGACTCCTGCATGGTGCTGCAGCGATCCCCATCGTTTGAATCATCATGAAGAAGACCCATCATCTGGTTTTCAGCTGTCGTGCCTCGGCGATGTCATCGGGACACTGCCGCTGGGAGAAATCTGAAACATGGAGTGGACCACAGTGTGCTGCGGAGCTAACAGAGACTTCCACCATCAGCTGTTTTCTGTTCACCATCAGCTCTGTTTCTGTTCACCATCAGCTCTGTTTCTGTTCACCATCAGCTCTGTTTCTTTTCACCATCAGCTCTGTTTCTGTTCACCATCAGCTCTGTTTTCTGTTCACCATCAGCTCTGTTTCTGTTCACCATCAGCTCTGTTTCTTTTCACCATCAGCTCTGTTTCTGTTCACCATCAGCTCTGTTTTCTGTTCACCATCAGCTCTGTTTCTGTTCACCATCAGCTCTGTTTCTGTTCACCATCAGCTCTGTTTCTGTTCTGTTTTCTGTGTTGGTTGACTGTTTGTAGTATTCTATATTTTTACTTGTTATTCATTTTTTGTTGTTATCCCCCCCCCCCCCCCCCCTCTGTTGCACTTTGAGATTCTTCGGAATGAAAAGTGCATTATAAATAAAATCTATTATTATTATTATTATTATTATTACTCATAGCCGGACTATATCAGGTCTATAATCTAGACGGTGAAATGACGGCTATTGCTTGCTGGGGAGTCATTGATTGATGATTTAAAACTCCGGACTTTTCTTGCATGCGTCCGTTTTTAACACGCCTCGACTATCGTACAGTATCGTGGCAGTTTTGATCTTACAGTGTGACATAGCTTACAGCACTGATTATGTTTGTACAGCCTGACAACAATCGTGAAGGACTATAATAAATCTAAAAGTGTGCACTAAGTTTTTTTGCGGCCGCAACAAAGTTAGGTTTTTTTTGGCGCAAAAAATAAATTAATAAATTCAAATCTTAACCTGGCTAAAGATAAATTACAATGATTAAAAAAAGTGACAAATTATGACAGAATTTTATTTTCGGTTGAACTATCCCTTTAGTTTAAGATTTATTTTAATCATAATTATGCAGAGCTTCCAGGTTGTATTGCTGTTAACATTCTTTAAATGTAACTTTTTATTACAGGTGCAGTCAGTTGAAACAACGCCAGTCCCAACAGCACACTTCCAACACTGATTAGTGTCAATTCACCAGTGTGAGTGCCCGTGCTCACCACCAGAGGGCACTCCAATCCGGACTGTCATTCTATCATAAACTACATTACCCATTATCCTTTGCCCGGACTCATTAGCACTCACTGTTTACACCTGTGTCTTATTATTCTGTTTTCCGCCTGGTTATCTCTGTTATTCACTGTGAAAGTCTTGTTTTGTGTGCACTGCATTTCTGAGCATTTTCCTCAGTGTCATGTCTCTTTGCTTGTTGCATTTCTTGCCTTTTTCCCGGATTACCCGTTTATCTGTCTCTCCTGTCTTGTTTGCCTTTTTGGACTGTTTGCTTATGTATGACCTTTTGCCTGCTTTTGACTATGATTGTGGATTACCCTCTTAATAAATACTGCATTTGGATCTCCTACATTCTGTCTCAGAGCAGTTCTTTACAATTAGAGCCTTTTTTTTCTCTTGTGAAGTTGTTGTTTGTTATCTTTAGCAAGTTACTGTGATTCCCCCCCCCCCCTTCTACTTTAACTTTCATTGCTAGTTTAGCAGAATACACACTTGAAATTTGGTGTCACACTTTGAATGTTATTTATTTTATTATAAATGCTTTCTGATTAACTGTAAATGTTTGTCAAATTTAAATTATTGAATACATTTTTGTTGTTGAGTGTTGTATTTACCATGGAGTTAATACGACTTTTACATAATGCTCAAAGTTGCATGTGGGCCACATAAGGGCCATTAGATTTTAACAAAACTCAGCCATACTAAAATTCCATTTAAGGGCCACATAAAATGGTATTGTTTGGCTCACGTTTGGTGGAGTTATGGCACTGTTTTGGCTGTACTGTGGTAAAGAAGAAGTGGGCCAGATCTGGGCCGGCAAACACAATCTAATCTGGGCCACATCTAAGCTGTTTATCTGGGCCAAAGGAAATTTGCTGACTGGGATGTGTCAGCGGATCAGGAGAAGCCATGGGCGTAGATTACGCGGGGGACGTGTCCCCCTCACTTTTAATAAAATGTATTTTCGTCCCCCGCACTTTTACTGGGTCTCACCGATCCTAGTCGACCCGCTCCGAGCGGGATTCAAACCGGCGCGCGTTACCATGCGCGGCGGCGGGCAAGTTAACAGCGACGCTAACAGCTTTCTCTAATCTCGGTTGATAGCGCTCTTCACGCATCACGGTCAAATGTATAGAAACCAATGTGAATACATCAAGATTTAAATTCAGAGACAAAAAATAATCTATGCACCACCTGCCATTTTATTAGCATCTAAATAGGGCGCTCTCCAGTGGCGTAACTTACTAATGATGGGCCCCAGTGCAGGCTATGCAGTTAGGCCCCCCCTAACCTAGCATATGTAACACTTTAGGTTTAAGTTTCATTTCTATATCAGGATATCGTTTTTTTATTATTATTTACAAATCAAATATTAATGGCTTATTCTGAGGCACCATAATGCAGGGCCTACATCCCTTAATCGTATAAAAGACACTCTTTTATAATCACTAAGACTCCAAATGTGAGTTATTTAGGGGTGTTCGGGGGCATGCTCCCCCAAGAAAATTTAGATTTCTGGGATCTACATATGGGCATTTTAAGATGTTCTGAAGGCCAAAATAGTAGATAACAATATTACTAGAGACTCAAGATGGACATGTTGACATAGGCTACTTTTTGTGTGAGTTTGTCCGTTCAAACGCAAGACTTGAAAGAGAACTCAATGTTTGCACGCTGTGAGACTGCGCGCATTCGGATGAGTGCACAGAGACAGATGTTCTCATTCGCGTCTTCTGGCACTACAGGCGGGTGATGATCGTGAAAATGACTGTCCATAATCGAACCTAAGGCAGCACTTGCATGCATTGAACAAAGTTTATAAAGAGACCGTTTTGCCCACGTTTTTCTTTTATAATCGCTGGTGTTAGTGTATCACTGAGGAGCCAGTGCTTGTATCCATCAAGAGAAACATTAAAAAAAAGTATTACTTTCAAGTTACAACCCTATGGTTATGCGTCATCAGATGTGAGATGAACCACATCTTTAGACAAGCACGCAGGTCGCGGTTTCTGTTCGCGTCATCACATTTCGGACGTATTGTTTCGGTGATGAAAGTCTTTCGGCCAAGAATGCCCCGAGAATGCACATGGTCCATTTTCGGCCGAATATCTGATGCATCCCTAATTAAAATAATGAATAATAATAATAATAAATTATATTATGGGCTAAAAATATATGAAACTAAATAGGCTACGGTTTCTTTAACCCTGTAGCTGAAGAACGCACTGGCGAGTTCTGATGTTTTTTTCCCTCACGAGTCACGACGGGGGATATAACTCGCAATACTCCGTAATTTTTGGCCATACAGATAAATGTGAGACATAATTATAAACTATTAATTGTTAACTTTTATTTGTGTACACTCACATAACAACAAAACTTTGTGCTTTAGTAAAATAAATAAAAAAGGTGCGCTTTCTATCTGCGAGAATCTAAAGCTCGGTGAATACATGACATAAACATGAAACACACGTCTAAAGAAAGCTTGAAATCGCTAGATTTAAATCAAATAATTCACATTTTATAGTGAATTGTGGAGCTCGCTGGCATAGAGCGGAATATCTAGCGGAGCGTCACGCAACTGTGCTCCGCTCACATGCTCTGATGAAAAAGGTGGTCAGTAGCCTAAGCGTGACGGTAGAGCGCGACAGCCGTGTGAAATCTGAAACCAGTGCTTTTCATTTGAAATGTGAGTGTCACAATATTCTGCTGAGTCACTTTGTCGCCAGGGGCCCGTTTGCAATGTGGGCATGGGCCCGTGTGCGCTGCGGGCCCCCCTGCCGCACGGGCCCCAGTGCGGCTGCACTGCCTGCACTGTCTGTAGTTACGCCCCTGGCGCTCTCATAGAAAGTCCAAAAGCGGATTCGTAGAAGTAATACTGTCACGCTGGAGCTGCAGCTGAAGGAAAACAATCGTTATGAGTGATGAAACGTGACGACGACAATCAGACGATTGCGACAATATATTATTTATGTGTGTTTTTCAAGCCATCTCAATGTAGCCTACTTATTGACAATAAAGTATCATGAATAATGCAGCTTTTTTAATGTTTAGTAGGCTATCTTCTGCTCACCACGGCTGCATTTATTTAATCAAAAATAGTTAAACAGTAATATTGTGAAATAGCCTATTATTACAAATCAAAACAGCCTTTTTCCTATGTGAATATAGTTATTTATTCCTGTGATCAAAGCTGAATTTATCAGTCTGGTCACGTGTCACATCCCACTAAGCAAAGTTATGTCCAAAAGACGTCTTTTCAACGCCTTTGCCACTAGAGGCAGACGTTGAAAACAAAGGCGTCCACTGAGGAGCCAGAATGAAAGTTTTTATGACGTCTGTTTTGGACGTGACCTGCACGTCTGATATAGACCCTCATGGACCTCAAGGTTAAACACTAGTTCAAATCTGCTCATTGTGGACATATGTTCTATTTGTAATAGCAAAGCAACTCACAGACAATGTGTTTGTCCAGAAATCATGAAAATAAAAGAAACTTCACTCACACCTTTAGACAACTTATCATCTGTAATTCACACATCTTTGCAACGTGAGGAGATGTTGAGAAATCAGACCTGAAGGAAAGACTCTCTGGCTCAGGATTCAATCCAGGATCTTCTTGTTGTGAAGAGCCAGTGTTTCCCACTGAGACACTGTGCTGCCCTTAATCACAGATATAAGACACACTTTGACTATTTCTGTCAGAGTCAGACGTCTACAGAAGCTCTTACTGAGAATTAACAGAGGTTTAGATGTTGATGATTTATGGTTCATTTGAAGTCACCATTGTGGAGGGAAGCGTTTGCTTTAGTTGGGCTCTTGGTCCCTGTACATGAAAAAAAAGAAGAAAGCTAAAGTGACATCAGGTGTTGCAGCTCCTTGTTGATGATAACTAAATCATCAGAAAGTGGGCATCTGATGTTGTTTTTTGAGTTCTTGTTTAGCACAATAATATTTTGTTATTAGCCTCTATAATCATGTGAATCTGCATAATTGGCCCCAATAGCAATAAAAGGAACACCTATCCTGACGGATGAGAACAAATATGTGTACCCAATGTTTTGAGAAAATATTTCACACACAAATCAAGATTTGGCCCATGATATTTTGACCGCTCAAATAGGAAATGTCCCTGGTTTCCATTTCAGAAATCCGGTCACCTTAAGCTAAATACTACAAAATGGTTAAACAATTACAGAAAGGTTTTAAAAGGCAGTCTTCTTTAACATTTTCACATGAACTGTTTTAAATAATTGTCAGATTAAAAGCAATGCAGTTTGCTGATTACTTTGAAAGGAAAAAGGGTCAAATTTCGCTAGGATTAACCAAAGTGTTTAGTGTTTTTGTCCAGACAACTGAGGATGCTGAAAATGAAATCGCAAACACCGTTTTGGGGATTTACACAATGCAAAGAGATTCTACAGAAGATATAGGAATTAAGGTTTTGAGCAACCGAGACTGTGCAATTGTGCCGTTTATTATGCTGTTCAGTCTCATTTATGCACTTGATCAAAGCTTTCCTGACAACCTCAAATACACCTTCGAGTTTATCCAGAAAATCCTAATGAACTTGGATGGACATGCTGAATGGCAAGATCCAACAGCTTAAAATTAAAGGCTAGTTCACCCAAAAATTACTTACCCTAATGTAGTTCGACACCCGTCAGACCTCCGTTCATCTTCAGACACAGATGAAGATATTAGTGTTGAAATCCGACGGCTCAGAAAGGCCTTCATTGACACCAATGTCATTTCCTCTCTCAAGACCCATAAAGGCACTAAAGACGTCGATACAAAGCCCATCTCACTACAGCGGCTCTACAATCATTTATGAAGACATGAGAATAGTTTTTGTGCGCAAAAACAGCTAAATAACGACTCATACATGATGCTAAATACTACAAAATGGTTAAACATTTACAAAAAGGTTTTTAAAATGCAGTCTTCTTTAACATTTTCACATGAACTGTTTTAAATAATTTTCAGATTAAAAGCAATATACATTGTTGCAGCCATTAAAAGAAATCAGTTTTTAATGTCAAACTAGTTATATTTTGTTTCGTTTATTTGTTAAGTTAATTTAGAAAAATGTTTAGAGCAATTTTTTTGTTCGTTAAATTAAAGTTGTAATTTTTTTTAAGTGCCGACCAAGCGGCCGACAGTGAGTTAACCACATGTTTAATCAATTCATCCTCTTAAATCTACTCTTGACTTGTCTTGCCTATGATAAAATCCATAGATATAACACTTCAAGCATCACAATGTTAGTTCATTTAGCCTTCTATAATATTACCTCCACAGTAAAAGGCATTTTTGAAGAGCTGATCGAGGCAAACGAAACCAGCTAAACAATCTAAACAAATAATAAAAAAGAACATGCAGGCTGTCTTATCGACCTTACACCTCTGCAAAATGAATAGCCTATAAATCAGATCTTCAATTCCCGCGGTATAGCCTATATTTAAGGAGTTCACAGCAACCAAAGCAAAAGATTCAAGATGCATTTTATTCAGCAGCTCATTTCAAATTCAAAGACCACAATATGAGAGAAAGCAACCTATAAGCACTGGTATAAGATCATTTATTCATTTTTATTGAAGGTCATTGTGTTTTTGATCATCTGAGACTTATTATAAGTTTCATTTTCGGCCATTTGCATTGGCTTATACATTCTCTACCCCTTCGCATCAGGCCACAGTTTATTAATTATTATTATCATTATCATTATTGTTTTCAAGTAAAAGACAAAAATGTATGTCAAATTACAACAACTGTAGAACTGTAGCAAATTAAAAAAAAACTAAAATGCTACTGTATACAACAAATAAACAGTTAAAGGGGTGGTTCCGTGTTTTTTGTCTAGGTTTGGTTGTGTTTATGGGGCGTAGTATAACATGTCTTAATACTTTTTTTTTTTTTTAACTGTTTGTGCTCAGGCAGCAACATTACACACTAACTAAAGTTACAAAAGTCAAATCGCATGACACCACCACTTTAAAGGAAGTGTATGTAAGATTGTGGCCAAAACTAGTACTGCAATCACTATCCCCCTCCCCCTGACTCGAGGTTGCCAGATTGTCTGCAGGATCAGCGGGAATGTTTGTAGATCTGCAGCTGTGGGAACTAGAGCGGATCTGGCAACCCGGATGCCAAAGCACGACTGACTTTGTGATTGGTCGATCGGTGGAGGGCGGAGCTTCAGGCCACAACACAACATGGCAACATCAACATCTTTTGCATATAATTATTATTATTATTTTGCTTAATTGACCAATCCCCATGAATCTGTTACTAGTAAGACATTAGTTGTGTAATGTGTGTTTGTCAAGCTAGCTGTGAGGATTCAAACTGTTACAACATGTGTTCTTATGGTAGTTTCAGAGTATAAAAAGTAAGTGGTTCACTTTACCCCCTTGATTTCTCTGGTATGTCTCAGTTTACCCCTAAGCTGGGGTAAAGTGAGACACAAGACGACTTTAAAAAACAAAAAAATAAAAACATTTATATTTTCACTGACCTTCATCCTGAATACATTCTGATAGTTTTCATTGCTAGGAAACATCCTAAATGGTGTCGATTTTATATCATTTTAGCTCGCTTAGAGGAGAGCAAATGTAAAAACTGCCTCACTTTACCCCAATCTCCCCTACCACACGTTTGATTGGAGTCATTGAACAACGTCTCAGTTACGTATGTAACCCTCGTTCCCTGAAGGAGTGAACGGAGACGCCACGTCGGAGTACCGACGAATAGGAATCTCGCTTGCGAGAGCCAATCTACTTCGAGTCTAACTAAACGAGCCAATGCACATTGGCATGCAATGATTGCACCAGGTGCTCATGCCACGCCACGCGGGTATAAATGAGACACAGGTGATTGCATCAAATTATCTTTTTTGCTGAGGAGCCGAGTAGGTAGACTGGCGCCCCGGCAGGGACAGAGGACATGGCGAAGGGACGTGGCGTCTCTGTTCCCTCCTTTAGGGAACGAGGGTTACATACATAACCGAGACGTTCCCATTCAGTCGGTCACTCTCGACGCCACGTCGGAGTACCGACGAATAGGAATCCCTTCCAAAGCGCCATGGACTCTGCCCCCTTCCAGTGCCCTGTGTGAGCCTCCTGAGCTCTCTTACCTGATGAGACGGGGCTCACACCGAGAAGTCCATCACTGCTGTTCCGCATGACCCGCTCAGTGACTATTGGATAACACTGGGAAAGCGTACCCAATGGGGGGCCGCTGCGGAACCACATCATACCACGGGAGTTATGTGGGGACCGAGCTGAGCCGTAGCCCGCCGCCGTGAGGGGGGCTCCATCCCTAAAATGGAGGGCTCTCCCAAGGGAAAGACACGGGTTTCCGAGAGGAGCAACCGTGGAAGAAGTGTGGGATCCCCGTAGGGTCACTCACATGGCCCCAGCCAATTACCGGTTCTCCAGGATTCAGCGGTAAGGGGCCTGATGCCGGACGCTCCGCCACGCCCGGCACCGAGGGTGGTGGAGGACTCACAGAGTTTGCTTCTGGAGAATTAAGCGCCGAGGCGCAGCAAGCCGACAAGAGCCTCTCAGTGCTTCTACCCGTTTGAGGTGAGAACACAGGAGGAGACCGGCTCTACACGTAGGCTATAAAACCTAGCGAACGTGTTAGGTGTCACCCAGCCCGCAGCTCTACAGATGTCTGACAGCGAGGCGCCACGTGCCAGCGCCCAGGAGGATGCAACACTTCTAGTAGAGTGTGCTCGCAGCCTGAGCGGGCAGGGCACGCCTTGTGCCTGATAAGCCAAGGTGATGGCATCCACTATCCAGTGGGCCATCCTCTGCTTGGAGACAGCCTTTCCCTTCTGCTGGCCTCCGTGACAGACAAAGAGCTGATCTGAGGTCCTGAAGCTTTGGGTTCTGTCCACGTAGATCCGCAGAGCGTGGACGGGACAGAGCAAAGCTAGGGCTGGGTCTGCCTCCTCCAGGGGCAGCGCTTGCAGGTTCACCACCTAGTCCCTGAAGGGAGTGGTGGGAACCTTGGGCACATAGCCAGGCCGGGGTCTCAGTACCACGTGGGTGTCACCCGGCCCGAACTCCAGGCACGATTCGTCGACCGAAAATGCCTGCAGGTCCCCTACCCTCTTGATGGAGGCCAATGCAGCCAACAGCAAAGTTTTCATGGACAGAATCTTCAGCTCTGCTGACTGCAAAGGCTCAAATGGGGCATTCTGCAGTGCTCGGAGCACCAGAGCAAGATCCTAAGAGGGTATGGAGGGAGGACGAGGAGGATTTAACCGTCTCGCCCCCCTAAGGAACCTGCCGACCAGGTCGTGCTTCCCCACCGACTTACCCTCTACATGGTCATGATGGGCAGAAATAGCAGCAACGTAAACCTTGAGGGTGGAGGGCGACAGCCTCCGCTCCAACCCCTGCTGCAGGAAGGAAAGCACTGACGCGATCGAACATCTTCGGGGGTCCTCCCGGCGGAGAGAACACCAATCGACGAACAGGTTCCACTTCAAGGCAAAGGAGCACGAGTTCTGGGAACCAAGTCCGGTGGGGCCAATACGGGGCCACCAACAGGACCTGCTCCTCGTCCTCCCTGACCTTGCACAGTGTCTGTGCAAGTAGGCCCACTTGGGGAAACGCATATTTGCGTAGGCCCTGGGGCCAGCTGTGCGCAAGTGCATCCGTGCCGAGTGTGCCCTCGGTCAGCGAATAAAACCACTGGCAGTGGGACGTTTCTGGGGAGGCAAAGAGGTCGACCTGTGCCACCCCGAACTGAACCCAGATCAGCCGGACCACCTGGGGGTGGAGCCGCCATTCTCCCGGAAGCGCAGCTCGTGACAGCTCGTCGGCCGCCCGGTTGCGCACCCCAGGGACATGAATGGCCCGAAGCAACCTCAGACACTTCTGACTCCAGAGGAGGAGATGGCGGGCGAGTTGCGACATGCGACGTGAGCGTAGACCACCTTGACAGTTGATGTACGCAACGGTCCCCGTGTTGTCCGTACGGACCAGTACATCTTTGCCCCATAACCGGCCCTTGAGGCGGCTCAGTGCACGATGTACTGCTAGCAACTCGAGGCAATTGATATGCCACTGCAGGTGCGGGCCCGTCCAAACCCCTGACACTGCATGCCCGTTGTACGTGGCACCCCAGCCCATGGATGAGGCATCCGTGAAGACCACAGCATGCCTGGATACCTGTTCCAACGGCACTCCGGCCCAAAGGAACCCGGGATCTGACCACGGGCTGAAGGTTTTGCGGCAGGACGGAGTGATGTTCACCCGATACGTGCCGCGTGTCCACGCCCATCTCGGGCTCGGCCGTGAAGCCAATGCTGAAGCGGTCTCATATGAAGCAGGCCGAGCGGTGTTACTGCCGCCGCAGCCGCCATATGCCCCAGGAGCCTCTGAAAATGTTTCAGTGGAACCGCCATCCTGCCCTGAAACGTGTTCAGGCAGTTCAGCATCGACTGGACGCGCTCCTTCGTGAGACGCGCAGTCCGCTTGACCGAATCCAACTCCATACCGAGAAAAGAGATCCTCTGCACGGGGGCGAGTTTGCTCTTTTCCCAGTTGACCTGAAGACCCAACTGGCTGAGGTGTCTGAGCACCAAGTCCCTGTGTTCGCACAACTGCTCCCGGGACTGTGCAAGGATGAGCCAGTCGTCGAGATAGTTTAGGATGCGAACGCCCTGTTCTCTCATGGGCACAAGGGCCCCCTCCGTGACCTTCGTAAAGACACGGGGGGACAGGGCCAGCCCGAAGGATAGGACTTTGTACTGATATGCTCGCCCCTCGAACGCAAAGCGCAGGAACGGCCTGTGTCGGGGGAGAATCGAGACATGAAAGTACGCGTCCTTCAGGTCGATCTCTGCAAACCAATCTTGGGGACGGATGCACTCGAAAATGCGTTTCTGCATGAGCATCTTGAATGGTACCTTGTGTAGGCTCCGATTCAGTACTCGCAGGTCCAAGATTGGCCGTAACCCACCGGTTTTCTTGGGTACAATGAAGTACGGGCTCTAGAAGCCTGTCATCATATCGGCTGGAGGGACCGGCTCTATCGCGTCCTTCGCCAGTAGGACTGCGATTTCTGCACGCAGGACACGGACGTCCGCAGCTTTCACCGAAGTGAAGCGGACGCCCGTGAACCTGGGGGGGGACGCCGGGCGAACTGAATCGCATAGCCGAGCCTGATGGTCCGAATGAGCCAGCGAGACGAACTGGGAAGCTCTAACCAGGCTCGCAGAGACCGAACAGAGACCGAACGCAGGTCCGGCGTTTGACCGGCCACAACTCTCCGAGCCCCCTGGGGACCCGGAGATGAAGGAAACTGCTCTTTTATTGAAAATTTGGGTACTGCTGGGGCTGAGCCCAGAGGCGGAACAGAAACAAAACGGAACACAAGATTCTCCACCCGGGCCTCCTCCGGAGAGTCTCCTGGAGAGCAGTCCTCCTCATCTCCGGGTCGCCCGTCTCAGGACCGCTTCCCCTTGCCTTTGCCCCTCTTCGGGGCTGCCTGGACGGGCGGGACGGCCGGCTTGCGCCCGGCTCCACGACGCCGCTTGGGAGCGGAGGCAGACGGCCGCCCTCGGCGACGAGCTGGCTAAGGCGCTGCCAGCGGCGGGGTGGAGGCAGCAGCTGACCGCCGCGGCATGATGTGACTGATGGCCTCAGTCTGCTTCTGTGCGGCCGAGAACTGCTGGGCGAAGTTCTGCACCGCGTCGCCGAAGAGGCCAGTCCGGGACACGGGGGCATTAAGGAACCTGATCTTGTCGGTATACCTCATGTCCGCCAGACACAGCTAGAGATGGCGCTCCTGGACCACCATAGTGGACAATGCACGTCCCACGGCACGCGCCGTAACCTTCGTCGCACGAAGCGCGAGGTCCGTCGCCGCCCTCAGCTCTTGTAGAACCGCGGGATCGTGACCACCCTCGTGCAGGTCCTTCAGTGCCTGGGCCTGATGAACCTGCAAAAACGCCATAGCGTGTAGGGCGGAGCCTGCCTCTCCACAAGCCTGGTAGGCCTTCCCGATCAGATCGGAGGAGTACCTACAGGCCCGGGAGGGGAGACACGGGTTCCCCCTTGATGTGGAGTTAGGGCACAGTTGCATAGCAACGGCCCGTTCCACGGGAGGAACCTGCGTGTAACCCTTTGCATGTCCGCCATCAAGGGTGGTGAGGGAGGAGGACCCACTGGGCCGGTTTCGGGCAGTAAAAGGTGCCGTCCATGACCTAGTGAGCTCCTCGTGCACCTCCGGGAAGAAAGGAACCGGGGTGGGGCGCTGAGAACCAGCACGGGCCACCCCGAGAAACCAATCGTCCAACCTCGACGGCTCGGGACACGGTGGAGGGTTCCACACAAGCCCGACCCTCTCGGCGGCCCGGGAAAGCATGGCCATCATCTCCGGATCGGTATCGGGCACAGCGGGTCTTCCCGAAGGAGCCCCCTGCGCCGACACCTCATCTCCAGACAACTCTGACCCTCCCTCCGATGCAGCGATGGACATTTCGTCATCGCGGGGAGCCCCGAAGGATATGGGTGGTGCGCATCTCGAGGACGGCCCACCTCGTTCCAACGGCAGCTCTACTGGCTGCGGAGCGCGGGAGGAGTGAGGATTCCCCGCGGGTTGGTTCCCTGGAGGAAGCGCGCTCACCGTCACCCTCAAATCGGCCGCGCTACTACCGGAAGTAACCCTCTGTGGAGGGTTAGATCACGGCAGAGGCACGGGGACTCCGCCTTTTGCAAGACGGAGCCGCGACCGCAACTCCGAGATGGTCATGTTCCCGCAGTAAGAACATGAGTCATCCATCAGCGCTGCCTCAGCGTGCTGCACGCCCAAACACGAGATACAGCGCTGATGACCATCCCGCGGTGAAATGAAACCACCGCACCCAGAAACACACAGATAGAATGTCATCTTTAAAAAGACGCAAGCTCTATCTGTGTTGCTCTTTTAGAATGATGCTCTCCTTGGTGCTGAAACACGCAGGGGGTGGGGCCGCGGCGACACAGACAGGAATGTAGTGCAGCCTGTCGTGCGCGCTCTCTCTCACAGGACGCCTTCAACAGCCGTGAGAACGGCTTTTTAGCGCTCTCCACCTAGCGCACCGTACCAGCTGTGAAAACAGCCCTTGTGGTTGCTCTTATAGACAACCAAGAGAGAAGATCCGAAGAACACACGACCCGCTGCTGTGTTGTCACACCAACACCAACTGAAGAGATCTCTTCCAAAAGGCAGGCTCTTTCTCAGTCGAACTGCGAAGTGAGGAGTAATATCTGGCATAACCCTATACCACTCGGCTCCGAAGCAAAAGGATAATTTGATGCAATCACCTGTGTCTCATTTATACCCGCGTGGCGTGGCATGAGCACCTGGTGCAATCATTGCATGCCAATGTGCATTGGCTCGTTTAGTTAGACTCGAAGTAGATTGGCTCTAGCTAGTGAGATTCCTATTCGTCGGTACTCCGACGTGGCGTCGAGAGTGACCGACTGAATGGGAACATTTGTGTTGAAACAGTGCACAGATTGAGCAAACGTCAACCAAATGTGCCAATGTGTTTGTATTTTATCTCTTAAGTTGGACTTTTCAGTTTTGAACATTTTATTAAATCAGTGTCATGCATTAAAAATGGACACAAACAATCATATATCATCTTTTATTATATAAAAGAAACATTTTACATTTATTCTTATTTACAATTTACAACAGTACATGAAGCAACAGTAAAACATTGTCAACCATAAAAAACGTATAAAATAGCACATTTGTGTTTGTAAAATGAATGAGCTGCGATTCTCCGGATGTTAGGATGGCTTTACATTCACTCAGGGACTAGAGATGTGTTCAACACCCTTATGTGAAATACATTACTGAATGAAACATGACAACCATACTTCTAACAGTATTCAGATGAAAGCAATGACGTGAGAGCCCTATAAAATATTTGGAACAAGAGATTTGCTTAGTCGAACACAACTCAGGTTAATTAAGGTCACTGTTTTCTAAAAGAACGGTCTAGAATAAAATGGCATGTTTGATGTTATGTACTGCTTGAGATGGTATTGGTTATGTAGGCGTGTGTGTGCGTGCTATGCATAAAGACAGTCGTATGCTTCATCCACAAGACTACAATGCTTTTCCTTTTTTGTCTATTTCTATTTCATTAAAACCACAAATTCTGTTCTCCCTTCAGTCAAAAAAATCCGGCAGCCATTTTGGATAAAAATGTGAGCAGTTTTCAAAACTCAGTAGCAGCTCAGACGGCATTGGGTCGTTCCGTTCCTGGTTGCCTTGTATATGGAATCTTTGAAAGGAAGAAAAAAACATGCAGTAAACATACAGAGAAACTACTTACAAACAAAGAGCAGAAGTTTTATTTCAACAATTAAAGGTGCGGCATGTAATAATGATAGTTAGGGGTTTAAATGGACACTGCAGTCCAAATGCAGACTATTGGAGAGAGTCGTTTCCCTGCCAAAGAGAAACAACAAGAACAGAAAGAAGAGAAACACAAGAACTACAGCTGACTTCAGCCACAGCTTTAGATGAAATCAACTGAAGATAAAAGAAGACATTAAATCTCTGAAGATCTCATTAGAGGATTAAACAACTCCACAAACAGCATTACCAGCGTCACACATTACTAACCACTATAATGGAGACACAAACAAACGTATGTTTAAAATATTATCGGTAACACTTTACTTGAAGGGGTAAGCATAAGACTTTGTCAATCGTGCGTTAGTAAAATTAATAAATGAATTTGCGTTAACGTCTTAATTTTGACAGCCCTAATTTTTTATAAATCGGAAGTGAATTTATAAAGCAAAGTCATTTGACAAAGTGTTTTTCTTTTCCGCTGTTTGTTTATGTGTGTTTTTGATTTTTTTTTTTTTTAAATATATATTTTTTTGAATTATTGCTATTTGAATAAATTCCTATTTTTAAGACATTTGAAATGTTCTATTATCTGACCTTTTGTTGGAGGAAACTAAAAAACAAAACATGAACTGAAAAATATTCATGACACTGTTATAAAATAATAATTTGACAGAGTATTACAGTTTTTTTGGATTGCTTAAGCACGATTTTCAAAACATGGCCCGTGTGTTCAAAACACAACCACACACCCAATTAGCAAAACACTACAGATCCGCTGCATAATTAAACACTCTTGTAAAAACTAAACACTTCTGTTTAAAAACTCATTTTTCAACATGCCCAAAATGTTGACATTGACATTCATAATACTCTAACAAAATGCCACTTTATATATTGTACTGTACAATACGGAATTTTCCATATTGTTTTTTTTATTTTTTATTTTTACAGGTGTTTTACCTGCATTTTGAATTACACATTGTATAAGTTTGGGTTAACAGAAATTTCCATACATTTACTGGATAATGTACTGGCAGAAAATTACCAGTACAATTTCCATTTTTATTTTTTATAGTGTAAGTTTACTGCTTACTTAACAAAAAAATTAAATAACTACATTGTCTCTTGGCCTAGCTGGATCTGGCCAGAGATTTTCACCAACAGCGCAGGCAATGTAATCATTAGCAAGACACCTGGGAAAGAAACGTCTTGAATGACGAATCCATCCTTGCAGTGCTGCTCCTCCGTCTGGTCACAGGCCTCCTCCTTGTCCTCCTCGGTGTCGTCTTACTCTTTCTCTGACTCTTTCCATTGTGTTTGAAGACCGATGAACTGACTTGCTGCTTTTTATAGTGCTTATACACCTGATCGGTGTGTCTACAATTAAGCAAACAAGTGTTTGCACAGCTGATGACTGTGTTGAACTAATTGGTTGCACGGTGAGACAGCCGACCTGCTATATGTAACTGATTCTGAACGAACTTGTCTTTGAGATGATTTCTAGTATGATTTATTTTGTTTTCTAACGCATTTTTAGTCAATAAAATCTTAATACAATAGTACATATTTGACTATTAATTTTGTGACATTATAAGGGAAACCGAGCTTCCCTTGCAGTCTTAAAGAAATCGCCACTGAATTGGAGTATATAAATAAAACTAGGACAAGGACAAATAATGATAGATATTATCGATATTAAGACAACTCGATATTAAGTTATCAATATTAACTTAATATTGCTTTTTTTGTCACACAGAAATGCCCTTGGCAGTAAAGCACTGATGATTTTGAGCTAGGACGCAGTAAATGTACTTCTTTTAAATGCTGTCATCATTTACTCACTCTCGTGTCCTTCCAAACCTGCATGACTTCTGGGAAACACAAAAGAAGATGTTTTGAAGAATGTTGGCAACCAAGCCATTTTGGTTAGGCTACCCTTTGAATATTGAATAAACAAAAAAACTGACTCAAATCATTTTATTTTATGCTACACAGAAATAAATTCATTTAGGTTTGGAATGACATTAGGGTGAGTAAATGATCACATTTTTGGGTTGAACAATCATATTTTCCAAGAGTTAACACATCATTTAAGACACTGATATCTATTTTTCATGAGGATGTTAAATTTCATTAAATCTATTTTAAAAAAAAGTTAATACAACTTTTAAAGTGGAAAAAAGCTGTGTCCTTAATTCATGGGACCCAGGCTTCAAAGCTGTTTTATAGAGTATAGTTTAACTGTAGGCCAGTTTCATTTAAATGTAAGATCATGGTTGTCACAGGGTAAAAAACACAGACTGTACAAACATTGCTCCTCATTATATGGCTATATGGTTTCTAAAACTATATAAAACTTATATAATAAACTATTACAAATTATATTTGTAAGTAAAAAAAATGTAAACACCTGTAGAAAATTCGAAAACAGCCTCGATAAAAGTGATTTATATTCTGCAATATTAATTTATGTAATATAGCAACATTTTTAATAAATGTTTCTTCCAAAACACCATATTTATTCGCTGTTAATAGCTGCAGAGTAAGTTCCCATATCACACGATTGTATAAAACAAAATAAGTCAAAGTGGCGTTCATAGAGCAGGATTCAAACGCAGCGTACGTTCGTCAGCGGCTGCGCTGTGCGGATATTCGCCTTTTGCAGTTCCATGCGCTTGAATAATAAATAAGCGCCTAATATGGAGGGGAGGTCTCTCTCGCTTCGGCTTGTCAATTCAGAAGACAAACCAATGGGCCGCTGTCGCTGCATGTTGTCAGTGGTACAAAAAAAACAATAATTTAAAAACACTATACACCGGCCCCAAAGTGCGTCGGCCCACTGGGCATTTGCCCGGTATGCCAGATTACCAGTCCAGCCCTGCATGTCAGTCTTATGCACAACCCTTCACGCAAAGTGTTACCATATTATCTTCAATAAAACATCGATCTATACCTCTGTTAATTCTAAATATGAACTTCTATATACGTCTGACAGAAATAAAGTAAATCTGGTTGGTAATAAGTGAAGCTGGTAATGCAGTTTGTGGAGTTGTTTAATCCTGACTGGGGTAACTTTAAAAGTGAAATGTTTTTGTGTCTTGTGTCAGAGATCAAGTGTGCTGACCTGCTCATTCATGATGGCAGAGAGCTCGGTGAGCATGTCTTTATAGTGAGCTTTCATCTCCTCCTGATACTCCAACTGATCTTCTTTTATTAGACGCTCGTTCACATTCAGGGCCTGCCCACATGCGTCTGCAAACTGCCTGCAGGACAAGAAACAACAAAACAGAATTGCATTCACCACAGTTTTATGAAAAGTAATTTGATATACCGCACAAAAACTAAACCTTTAAGCCGCCTTTATCTTCCAGTACAAATATAATACCTCATTAAAACACTTATATTGGGCCTTATTTTAACCATCTGAGTGCATGGTCTGAAGGTGCACTTAGGTGTGTTTAAAAATGGGACAAAATGGTTGTGCCTAGTCTCTTAAAGGGGTCATATAATGTCATTTTTGTACAAGTTAATATGATTATTTAGTGTCTAAATTAAAACTTTGTAATATACTTTAATTACAAATGATTATATTCTAATGCTGCGTTCACACCACACACGAATGACGCGAATAAATTGTGCTATTCGCACGAAGTTGTACGCATGAACATTTTGAATCCATTCGCTTCATCGCCTGGGTCTCACACCTCCGAAAACGCCAGATCAAATTTTCAAATAGGAGCTCTCTTAATAAATAAATCACATATTTGAGCTTTAAACAACTACATTCTCGCCTGGAAAACTATTAAAACTCTATTTTGTGACACAATACAGTAGTATTTTTAAATTACTCTGGCCTCGGGGTTTCCCCTATGGGTTTCCCATCCGTCACTTCACCACGTGACAGCAGTAAGCAGGCTCCTCATTGGTTAACGCGGCGCGAATATCCGCCAAAGTTCAGATTTTTCAACTTGAGCGATTCGGGTTTCGCGTGATTCGCGCGAATCATGCGTTCAAAACGCTCAATTCGCGTGATCCTTGCCGCGTCATTCGCGCGAATCGCGCCGCAGAATGCCTATTCGCGTCTCTGCATTGACTTAACATGTAAATCACTCGCGCAAATCGCGTCATTCACGTGCGGTGTGAACGCAGCATAAGAAATCCCTCATTTAACCTGGTGAAAAACACCTCTGTTTTCAGCAAGCCGTTTCTGTGCATGTGCCCTTTATGCTAATGAGCTTTGCTTACCCCGCCCCTCTGTTCTGTGGGGGCTTTGAGTGTGAAGCGTTGCTTAGACAACAGGAGAAAGTTTGACAACACAAGTCTCTCAGGACAGGTCTGTGCAAGCTCAACCGTATCAATTCGATATATCAGATATATCAACAACAAAATGGCTGCTGTGTGCATTATTACACCCATGAAGAGAACGCCACAACCACTTAGACACCATTCTGCTCCAGCATATCCACAATGGCGGACAGCTTGAGCTTGAGTCGTGGGAGGGGTGTCCGATCGTGTGACGTCACACATCGAACAGCTTGATTTCAGACAGGTGAAAATATATAAGGAGATAAAAAAAAACACTTGATGGATTTTTATCATTATAGGAAGGTTGTGTACAGTCACTACCAACACACATTGCTGTATAATCAACTTGTAAAAGTGCTTGTACCATTATATGACCCCTTTAATAGGTTATGGCTGTGTTTTTGGGCACAACGTGCAATGAACCAATCGGAGTCTCATCTCCCATTCCCTTTAAAAGCCAGTTGTGCCAGATTCACTGTTTACATGGTGGAAAGACTGAACTCTTCTCCAGAGAGGAATACTTCATTTTTAATATTTGACGTGTGTGTGTGCTGCCCTGTGTGTAATAATCAGAGTGTACACACGTTGTGCACCACCTATAGGCTCATATTACTAAAACACCCTTTAAATAACACACTAAATACTGCACTATTGACTTCAGAGCAGGTTTGTGTTGGTCAATGGTCAGTCGTTTTCAGTTCCTCCAACAATGCTCCTGAACACTCCTGGTTTTCAGACCAGCACACCCATGGGTCAGGCTGTAACTAGCAGCTTTAGTAGTCATTTAAACAAAGTTTTGTGGTCATTTAAACCTATATTATTATTTTCTAGTGTTATTTTAAATGACTTCATAGGCTGCATTTACACTGCATGTCTTGATGCACAATTCCGATTTGGTGACTATATCCGATTTTTTTGACGACCCGCTTACATCATCTTTTCAAAAGCGACCCGTATCCGATATTTGCATTTACACTGTACACTGGCAAAACAGCCCAAGACGTTCTTAACCGGGGAAAGGAAGTAAAGAGGCGCGATATGCAATGGACGCAGACAAAATGATTGCACAATGTTTTGCTGTCTGCACTGTTCCACACGTCTTTAAAGTCGGCAAAACATTTCTCTCTTAAGGCGGAGAAAAAGAGGAGAGCCCTTGACGGGGTTGCCAGATTTATACAACAAAACCCGCCCAATTGCAACTCAAAACTGTGTTAAAGTAGCCCAATGCCGCATGAAAAACGCAGACTTGGCAAAACTGGATCGCAGTTCGTGTCCACCTGAGTTGACGTCATTCGCCTCCGTCCTTTTTTCAATAACGTACGACTCGCATTTACTGGGGAATATCCAATCTGACCGCTTACATGGCAGACACTAATGTACGCATCCAAATCAGATCGGATTTATCAGGGTATATACAGCAATCCTTAAGTTAAATTTACTACTTTTTAATACCTTTTTTACTACCTTCAGAATATTTTTTAAAACCATCACGACACTGAATTGCAAGTGTTAATCAGCGACCTTTCTATTATTTACACAGATTTTGACATATATAACATACAAAAAAGAATAGATTTAGAATCGACACCAGGAGGAAATCCGATATAAGTTATCATTCAGACACAGTAAAATAGATCTCAACATTCACAAAGGTTGGTTAAGGAGAAGCATTACTGCATACACATCTGACTTATATTAATAATTGGTAATTCAGCAATTCAATTATTTAGTTTTTTTTCCAATAACAAAACCTGAGCCAAATATTACATTTCTATAGCTGTGATAAGTTGTTGAACATTTTTTTCTGTGATTAATTGCAATTAATCGCAATAAAAAAGAAATGTTTTGTACGTTTTTAATATTTTTTTTATATAATAATTTCATTGTTAATCAAATTAATGTAGAAACAACATAAAGACAGTATATTTTAAATACTTGTTTAAATGGCATCTTTTTATGAATGAAGGCCAGTATTACTGATATTAATACAGCTACTTTTTTTACATTTATTATTAGGCTTCAAAAATATAACAGTTTTTAATTTAAGTAAACTTAAAACAATGCTAACATAAACCCATAATAAATGACATGTTTACACCTGCCCTTCCTGTCTTAACAGTTAGGAAATATACAGATATTTAATAAAGTTATCAAAGTTAAATGCAGTCTGCACTGCATAAACTATAAATTAAATAGTTAATCCTTATTAAAGCTACAAAAGTTATTTAGTCTAGAGCAGCGAGTCCTTTTCTCTGTTCCCTTTGTTCTTTAACTTTACTCACAGGAAGCTTTATTGGCTGCTGTCCCTTTAAGAGCAGACAGACACGCGGATATCACTGTTTACTGTCTATGGATCGCCCCTCATTCTCTCACAACTCTTTTTGTTCATTTTAGACTTTATATAAATCATTTAAGATTGCTCTTATGAGGACAGTCGTTGAAGATATGCCTTGATAAAACGTAAGCCAGCCACTTCTGTTGAGCGCGCAGTGTTCTGAGATGATGCCGAACGGCCGCTGAATATGACGTCAGCATCAAACATACGCCGAGACGGAGACCAAAGATCTTTGATTATGTGCCCAGATATGCTAAAGCCCATATTTAAACGAACTAACGCGAACGCAAATAGAATTTCAATCAGAATAGGACACCTGATAGTCTGAAAAGATAATACCTAATTTGGAAAAAAATAATACGTCTGAGACCACATTTAACACTTTTAATGGCCTTAAATTTGACAATTTTGATTTATCACTTTTTAATACTTTTTAAAACCCCGCGGACACCCTGTTTATTACCACATATGAGTGAGGCCTGAATCCGATCTCAGGATATCGGAATTCATGCGTTTTTTTACTGCTAACACGTTCACATGTCATATCCGATCTGTGCCACATGAGAGGAAAAAATCGGAATTGGGTCACTTAAACCATGCAGTGTAAATGGGACCATATATGCAACGGCATGGAGCAAAAGCAAGCGCACAGAGAGATTTTCAGTCTTCATAAGAAAGTACAGCATATCTGAGACACTGCACATCTAGATTTGTGTCACGGTGAAGGAAATTCACTGTTTTTAAACATCCTTCATGGGGGGAACTGAATAAAGAAATACCTGAAGATCTCTTTCAGGAGTTTGACTTGGTTGTCTGGATATTTCTTGGCATTCTTCTCCTCAAAGAAGGCTCGGGCGTAGGCCATGGGCCCTGCATTTACCTAAAAATAAAAAATAAAAACCACAAACTTCATAAAATACAATCTTATTTCACGGTCTTAATGAAGCTACCGGAGTTACGAAAAAACTGTAATGTCATTAAAGGGATAGTTCACCCAAAAAGGATAGTATTTTGAAGAATGCCGGTAACCAAACAGTTGATGGGCCCCATTGAAAAAAATCCTATGGAGGTCAATGGGACCCATCAACTGTTTGGTTAATCTTCAATATCTTCTTTTGAATCGTGAATCATTTTTTTTGAATCACTGAATCGTTTCCTATTTCCTATATAGTGTGCTGTGTGTGCCTTTCACCACACAGTAAATTCCCCAGTGTTGAATTAACACCGGTCGGTGTTCATATGGGAACCACCAGCAGGGTGTTAAAGTAACACTGAAGCAGTGTTAGAGTTAATAAGATACTTAAGTGATTAATTGAGTGATGATTGTTTGATTATTAATGACACCTGATGATAATGAGCAGAATCACTGAAGGAAAGATGGTGCCGTTTTCTTGAAATGTTTGGTCACCATTATGGAGATCAGTGTTTCCTTTAGTTGGCCAGTTTGACTCTTAGGGGTCAGTTTGTGATTTAAGCAATTGTGTTTTTTAAAACACTTAGTTTGTTGTGAAGGCAACAATATTGCTTTCATCATCATAAAGCAAAATGTTTTCTTAATGTCTCATTAATCAAAACTGTTTTTTTTTTTGTTAATTGATAAACTTCACCAACAATACTTTCTTGTAACTAATAAAACAGTCTGATATATATATATATTTATTAATAAATGGTGTTACTTATTTTAGATCCGCACAAATCAAGAATCAGCATATGAATCTCAACAATGGTGACATACTTGCATGCTGGGAGCCATGATTTTTATACTGTAGTGGCTCCCAGAATGCATTGCAGCATGAAAGCATGTCACCGTTGTAGAGATTCATTCGCTGATTCTTGATGTTTCTGTGTTTGGATAAAGATTATTTTTCAGAATGTTTGATCTGTGGTGAGGAAGCACTTGAATATAATCTATTAAGCGTTAACTAATTAGAGCCAGGGATGAGTATAATCAATATTTTTTTATGATGAACCAAGGTTTATCATCTGATAATCTTTGGTTAAACTTATTTTGTAACTAACTGTGTTTTGATAAACACTGTTACACAAATTGATATCAGAAGCCAAGAGGCAAACTGGCCAACTAAAGGAAACACTGATCTCCATAATGGTGACCAAACATTTCAAGAAAACGGCACCATCTTTCCTTCAGTGATTCTGCTCATTATCATCAGGTGTCATTAATAATCAAACAATCATCACTCAATTAATCACTTAAGTATCTTATTAACTCTAACACTGCTTCAGTGTTACTTTAACACCCTGCTGGTGGTTCCCATATGAACACCGACCGGTGTTAATTCAACACCGGGGAATTTACATGTAGAAATTAGAACACACAACTTATTCATAACTTTAAGGCTAACACAGTCATACTTAAAGCTAAAAAACTTCAGTGGGCCTTTATATTGCATCAATTCACAGAATTTCAATTCGGCCAACTGAAAAATGTAGATGTGACCAGTCACTAGAAAAATTTCAATTGGAGACCTGAATTATTCTAATTTTTTTTACAGTGTAATGTCATCTATCTATCTATCTATCTATCTATCTATCTATCTATCTATCTATCTATCTATCTATCTATCTATCTATCTATCTATCTATCTATCTATCTATCTATCTATCTATCTATCCATCCATCCATCCATCCATCCATCCATCCATCCATCCATCCATCCATCCATCCATCCATCCATCCATCCATCCATCCATCTATCTATCATCTACCACTGACACTAATGCCTTATGAGCACATATAGTAACTCACCTTAACACTGACACTGCCCTGTAGTTTGAGCTGGAGGCGGATCATGTCCACCTCCTCCATGTTGCAGAGCTGATTGAGTTCAGACACTTTACGGCTCATCTCGTCTATCGCCACCTCGATAGGGTTCATCTCTGTGCTTTGCTGCTCCACCACCTCTATACGCTTCTTCAAGAAGGGAAAACTAGAGCTTGCTGCAGAAGGAGATGCGAGAGGGTTTATAAGAAGGTGTTTCGGAGAGGTGCACGGCAAGCATTTTATGGGCAGCGTTGGGTAAGTTACTTTAAAAACCCATCAATCTTACAATTACTAATCAATTACTAGCTACGAATTACATTTTCAACAGTCTAAATTAATTACTGCACTGTAAAAAAATTATTTAGAAAAAAAGTTACCTGGTTGCCTTAAAAATTTACTTAATTGAAATTGAAACTGAGTTAATACAATTAATTTTTTTTGAGATTCGACAACCTTTATTAAAATATTATTAAAAGTTTTTTTAAGCATATTGGGTAATTGTGTGTGTTTTATTTCTGATGATGTAGTGAAACACGGCAAATAGTGCTATTTACATGATTTATCACATTTTTTATGTGGTTCAGATACAAAAATATTTTGAGTTTCTATTTGTTAAACCCATTTCCTTCATTGTATCAACTCAAATGTTTAATTTCAATAAACTCAAAATTTTAAGGCAACCAGGTTACTTACTTTTTTAAGTTAAACCAACAAAAACCAACCAATTTTTTTTTACAGTGTGTACTAACTACTCTCTCTAAAAATAATTCCTAAATACTTTCTAAATCCCATATCAACCTCGACCTGTTAAACAATACGAAGATAGACATTTTAATTTTAATTTGGTCAAATAAACTGCATTAATAATTTTATTATAGGTTACATTAATATAGCATGAGACGTTAAATGTTTATGTTAAATCCACTATTGTTTAATATAGAATTGTTCTATAGTCTTTAATGCCTCTATATCAGTAGTAACTGCAACTTATATGACAAAAAAAACTATTAAGATTAAGCCCTTACTTTACTTTTTTAAGGGAAAAGTAATTAAATGACAGCAATTAATTACTTAGTTATGAATTACACCCCACACTGACTACGGGTCTTTTCAGTCTCTAACTTAAACATCAACTCTTTTTCTGTGACGCTATGTTTTGTTGTCTAATTCTGTAAAAAAATAAAAAATAACACAAATTAGCTATCATACTGTATTGTCTTTCTATTATATTAAAGTAGGATTTTCCTACTCAGTATTTTTTGTCTACACTATAAAAAAAATATTTTTTAAAAAAGTTACCTGGTTGCCTTAAAATTTTGAGTTCATTGAAATAAAAAATGTGAGTTAATACAATGACATTTTTTTGAGAATCGACAAACTTTATTAAAATATTATTAAAAGATTTTGTATTATAAAAGTGTATTTTGTAATTGTGTGTGTTTTATTTGTGATGAAGCAGCCAAATTGTGCTATTTTCATGATTTATCAAAAAAAAAAAAAAAGATGTGGTTCAGATACAATAATATTTAGAGTTTCTATTTATTGAACTAATTACCTTCATTGTATCAACTCAAATTTTAAATTTCAATAAACTCAATTTTAAGGCAACCAGGTTACTTACTATTTTAAGTTAAACTAACTTTTTTTTTTTTTTACAGTGTAGTTTTCCAGTACATAAAAAAAGAATATTAAATCATTTACTGGAGAGGCAAAATTACTCAAAATATTAATTCTTGTTCTCTTGGGGTGGAAAAATCATTAAAATAAAGTAGATTAATGTATAAAACATGACAAATATCTAATATCGACTCTGAGTTCTTGTCATCTTTTATTACCATTTTCTAAACTATAGCAAACAAACTGTGATAATGTGAGAAATGTTGAAGGTGTCTGAATAAATTTAGGTTTGACTGAATATAAGTGGCTTCATTTTGGCTCCATTTGGAGGTTGATTTTAAGTGCCTCACTGGTCAGGATGGTTTTTCTTTTGCACTGTTCCTCCACGTCTCCATGTTTTTTTCCAGAGAGAGTGAAGGGCGTCTCAAAGACAAAGCGGCTGATGTTGTGATGGCGCTCAAAGTCGGTCTTCTTCTCCAGCTGCTCCTTTTCATTAAAATAAGGCACTACATATGTCACCTGAATGTAGGCAAATCTGGGGTCCAGGTCTTTAGGATTCACCTGTGAAGAACACACCTGAACTTTAAAAAAAAAGGTCATCCTCGGTACTATAAAAGTCAGATTTAGGAGCCAGCAGGATGCACCTTGTTTGAGTCTTGGATCATCTTGACGTTGTCGGCTCCAAACTTGTCTGAGTAGAGTTTGAGGAGTCTTTGAGAAATCTCTGACAGTCCGGTGAGCTTCGGCTCCTTATAGATAAACTCCTTGCTCTCCTCCTCCTCAAAGAAGCCCTGTCGAACACAACACTGCACATGACCTAAAGATCTCGAGGAAGCCCGATTTGAGACCGGTGTTAAAGTGAACACAACACGCTGTTAAAACGACAGCAGTGTTTGACAAAGCACAATGAACTCAACTTTTAATGAAGGTTAACATCACATTTAGATGTCTCTGTCTGAAACACAATTGCATTAACCTGAAAGCATTCACTCAGCACTCACAATGTACATATAAATGCTCAGGATTAGAAGTCAGGGTTCATTTCAGGAGAAGTGTGGTAAATGCATCAAACCATGTGTGACATATGCCACACACATTATTAGCATGTAGGGAGAGATTAAGGTGTGTTAAACCGTGGAAGGGGGAGAGCAGAACAACTTAAATGAACCAAAGATGAGAAAACTTACCACTGCCTGATATATACAACACACAGGAGAGAATAGAAAAGTGTTTAAATGAACTGATTTCTGAGATAAGCCCTGGGGAAAATCATTTTGGTTCCTTCTATGGCCAGTAAATATATGGATTAATAAAACTTGACATGTACTAGTCATGCTTATTTCAATCCCTTTTCCCATTATGTTCCACATCAATTTGTATTTATTTGCTCATTAAATTTCTCCCCTATGACCATTTTAAAGTCTATTGAGGTTTAAAGGCGTATTCATACCGAGATTTGTTGCAACGCGTGTCCACCGACTAACTGAAAATGTTTACTGTACGGAGAGACTGTTGCTGAACTTTGGTGGCACTAAGGCCGGGGACACACTGCAAGCGTGTCGTGAGCGTCTCGGCTGCGTGGCGTGTCCGTTTTTATTTCGGCTCCCATGTTAACCGGTTAGCGCTTGCATACTGCCTGCGTCAGCCGCGCGGCTCGAAAACGCGTGCATGCTTCAAATAGAAGAGACGCCTATTTTTCACGCGACACGCGAGCGTGTTGGAAGCGTTTCTAGGCAAAACAGCATAGGAAAAGATGTGCATATGCCATTTTGACACGAATACATATTAATAAATAACATTTTCATGTTAGAAACTCTTTAGGTTAACATTAATGCAGATATAGGACTAATTGTAATAATAAAAAACTACATAATTATCGATTTTGAAATATTAAACCTGTCAATACAGAACGAAATATTCTGTAGCCTATTTTGCCATCAATACCATATATATGTATGGTCAATAGGCTACTGCCGACGTTGTCTTTGCTGTATCAATAGGCAATATATTTATATTTAACATGAAGTATAGGGCTTCCCAGCAGCAGCAGCGCCGCGTCAGACACGCTTCTGGTGTGCAAAGACAGAGAAAACGCCAGGCAGCCGCCCCGCGACTGACACGCAGCAGAAACGCCACGCTTGCAGTGTCTCCGGCCTAAAGCTATTTTCTAGAACTAGCAAAGGAATAGAAAATTGGTATACTGCTCGGTTCATGAACCCATTCTGCGCAGGCAAAACCTCTTGAAATGTTCTTCTTGAAAATCGGTTTAGAGTATACCGCTGTACAGATGTAAAAATGTTTTTATAGCTGATAAAACAAAGATTATTGGAGTGCGTTTAACAAGAAAATGCTATTTTAGTCTTTTAAGGTTATGTAACTTGTTATTTGCTATTATTTAAAAAATAATAATAATTTGGATATTTTTGAGCTTGTCCACTTTCAACCACTTCCAGAGGCAGTCAAATAAGCATTCAACTGGATTGCTTTCGTAGTGTAAACGCTCATGTGGTTGAATACATTCAAATAGCCAGAAAAGACCATCTCCTCTCTGCCATAGTTGCCAAGTCCGCAGGTTACACGTGACTTTGGGCTTCTTTTTTGGCAAGTCACGTTACAAATCTCGAGTCACGGGTTGCGTTTTTTTGGGCTTCTTTTAAAAAAATGTGGTTGCTTGTTAGGAAAATATGCCAAGCAACTTTGTTTCTTTTCATTTATGGTCACTGTTTTGTCCAATGCATCGCCTGACACGTCTTCTCACAGCTAATGGCTCAATAGTTGGGAACACTGCTCTCTGCCCACTGATCTAAGGTATGTTATGGTATCTTTTCCATTTGCTTCCTTTCCGCGAAAACGATGTAGGGTGTGACAAGATGTCACACGAGACACAGTCAAAACGTATGTTAATACCAGGTGGAAATAGGGCCTTAGTAAGGCCTTAATTCTCAATTACCTATGGCAAGCTTTAGAGCGTTTGTTAAAACTCAATGAGCTCATGGGCAAGAGAGATGCTGCCTTGGTGTGTCCCGGGCTTTAAGGAGGAGTTGAGGTGAAGGAGAGATCTTGAGAGAGTTTTAGGCCAGTTTCATTTTCAGGGTGGATTTACTCGAGTAAGTGCTAGATAATGGAGGCTCCACCTCATGTCATTGCCAAAACTTTGCTATATCTGGGACATACAAAGTGCATGTGGACCTGTTTGGCTCCTTCGAACCCACTCACTATGCAGACATAGATATGCATTCGCTACGAATAAAGTTAAAAAAGTTAAATCATGTCATAAAGTTAAAATTCCCAAATTAAAATAATACTAATACTAAATAAAAGGTATTAATGTACTTCCTAATACTTCAGGATCGGAATTGGGAACCAGTGGCTTGAGGTAACAACTGCACATTCACACTTTTTTTTTTAAATATTAAAGGGGGTGGGGGGGGGGTGAAACACTCAGTTTCAGTCAATCTCATGTCAATCTTGAGTACCTATAGAGTAGTATTGCATCCTTCATATCTCTGAAAAGTCTTTAGTTTTATTATATTTATAAAAGAAATATAGACTGTACCGAGTCTTTCCGGAAAAAAACGAGCGCCTGGAGGCGTATCGTGTGGGCGGAGCTAAAGAATGACGATCGCGAACAAAGCGGTGACGTCCTGAAGCGTGGAGAAACCCATGGCTATCGATCAGATTCAGCTAATACAGATAATGATCCAGAATCAGATCCGGAGGCTGAAATAAATTGAACAGGAGGAACAGCAGCAGCAGGACGTCCGTCTCTGTGTTATGGACTGGATTTAGTGGCCTGTCAACATTTGTGTGTGTTTACTCGCACTTTATGAGGACATGATTCGGTTTATGGACTATTGTATGCGACTAAACCTTAGCAGTAGCAAGCAAAACGGTTTTGCACGTCAGACTAGTGTAACGTTATACAGAGAACAGCAATGGAGTAACCGTTAGCGCATTTGAATGACGAAGCACGCGATCGTGCCGTTTACTGATGTTTACTCACGCGACGATAGCCGACAGCACAGACATTTGAAGCAGTTTTACTCACCGGCTGCTTCCAAAGCAGGACCGAACCTTTATCGCTGGGACCGCTCCGTCAAAAACACACTTCTTTGGTATGATTTGGTGAAGTCCTGACAGCAGTGACCGTGGAGATCCACTTTGAGACGCGACTGAAGCGATGTTGTGAAGCTTCCCGTCATTTCTGCGTTCAAATCGGTTCAAATGCAGCGCTGCCTTCCCAGAATGCTGTGCTGAAGCGTTGAAGTCGCTCGACGTCACCCATAGGAATAAAGTGGAGCGCGGCGCGGACTATAACGACAGAAGTGTTCACGGACGACTGGATCTGCAGCTGAGAGACTGTTTACGGGCGTGCATTTCCTCTCTCGCTCTAGTCACGCGCGCGCGCCCTACCGGGAGAAGAGCCCGTATGGCCCATACAAGGACCTTCCGATCTATTAACGTCAAGCCGACCCATACTCGAAAAAAACTCTCCGAAACTTGTGAGATATTGGAGTGTTTACTATAAATTATTTATCTGTGGACTTCATTAATTTAAAATAATAATAATATACCCTTACTCCCTATCCAATCAATTCCCGAATGATGAAATCAAGCCCCACCCTACAGTTTTTCTCATTTCAGAGGCCGTTTCACTCGGATATACGTCACAATAAGGAGAAAAAGATGATCTCAACTTCCGTTTCATGCCGATTTCATGCCGAGTGTCTCACCTGTCCGTAGAAAGCCACACGATAGTACCGACCAAACAGACGTTTCTCTGAGTTCACGACCTCGGTCACCTTCAGGTATGAGCGATGAATGTCATAGTACAGCTCCGATAACCGCTATTTGAAACACACACACACACAGTTGATAAACATTTTCCCTCATGTTTTATTTTTTAAAGTCAACCCATAGACTAAGTACCTTGAAATCTCGTCTCTTCTCAAAGACCGCTATAACAGGTTTGTTGATCTCTGCAATGAGCTCGTATCTCTCAGACTTCCAAAGGTAATCCACGCACATCTCTAACTGCTCCACCAGTGTGTCCTACAGAACAGAGAGATCCTTCAGTGTCTATGGGAGACATTTAAACTATTATTCCTGTGAAATGTGTCATGTGAGAATGCACCTCTGTGTAAGGAGTGTCCTGAGTGCCAGCGTCTTCTTTCATTGCTCCCTCTTCTTTAACATTAGGAGAGATATTCATGAAGGCGGCCCAGCCCATACTGAATAATGCTGCAGTTTAATACACAAACACAGGTTATTAAATCATCCATCGGTTTATGCATTCACCCATCAGTCCTTCCCATTACTCAGTTATCAATTCCTCAGTATTCACTCATCCATTTATCTTCCATCCATGCATTCACATCCAATCATCCACCCGCTTTACTCTCTCTGTTAAATCATACAGCAACTGTCTTTGCATTGTGATAATATCACCATTTGTGGCACATTACGTTTGTGTCTTCAAGCAGGATTTGCTTGAATCATGAAAACATTAGGTGAGCTGGAAACAGGAAGTGCTTGTGGACACTTTCATTCACATTCACTTTTGTTTTTTACTTTTTAGAGGGTGACAGGTGCCTTGCACAAGAACAAACATTCAGGAAGACCTCTTTGGAAAAAATTGAACAAATTAAAAACACTAAAAAACAACAAAAACCTTTACAAATATACCTGATTATAGCTGATTGACATTACCTTACTGAGAGCAACAAGCCCATTCCTAGAGTTTAACAAGTTTGGCAATACTATTTGGAGCCGCCGTATTTTATAAGGATAAATGTTCACTCTGTTTACACTTGCTTCCTGTAGTTTCTTTAATAAAAATAAATAAAACAAGCAAAGGCTGCCTTTAGTGTTTTTTGCAGTGTTAAGAGCCTGACTGAAACATGTACCTTCATAAACAGCAAAAAGGATTCTTCTGTTAAAATATATAAACATCCTTTGAATAGGATGAATTAAGTTAATAATCAACATAACATACGATACAATACATTAACAGGCATAACTAAGATATTTTACCTGAACTTTTTAGGGAATTTGTTATTTGCCACAATTGCCTTTAGTTTGCTTATTTTCTGTAAAGCTACTATGAAAGCAATCTACCATCGAAACAATGTTAATTGTTAATGAATTATTAAAACAATGTTACTTTTTACTGCACTGAATCAACATCATGTTTGAACCCGCAATTAATGTTAAAATGTAATCCAAAAATCAATTGTAATGTCATTGAATCAATGTTGGTTCAACATCATGCTCGCACTCTCAGAAAATAATAATAAAATAAAATAAATAATAAAATAAACACAACAACTACAACTGACCTAAAGCCACACAGCCTGAAATCAATTGAAGATGAATATCTCAAGGTCTGAGCAGAAGCTCTTTTTGAGAATTAACAGATGTGGATGTTTTATTGAAACTGTTTGGTCACCATTATGGTGATCAGTGTTTCCTTTAGTCGGGCACTTTGACTCTTGGCTTGTTATGTAAGTTTGTAACCGTGTTTATGAGAACATCATTTGTTGCAAAGGAAGCCAGAAACAAAGATGAACAGGTGATATAGATTTCAGCATCAGCTCGTCTTATCCTTGACTAAAAGTGGCTTCTTTCGTGCCCCAGTCATTCTGAATTTTGACTTTCAAACACATTGCAGACTAAACATTTTAAAACCTAAACCTAATACATTTTCTAAAAGAACTTCAGCAGAGATCTTGAGGTATTTGTTGTCTTTTATCTTCAGCTGATTACAGGCTGTGTTGTAGTTCTTGTGTTTCATTTTCTGAGAATGCAGGCATGATGTTGAAAATTGTAACTGATTCAATTTCATTACCTTTTTTTTGGGGGGGGGGGGGGCAATTTATGATGATTAAAAAATCAACATAAATTGCGGGTTCAAACATGATGTTGATTCAATGCAGTTAAAGGTGACATACCTGTAGTATAAAATGTAGACCAGTTAACACAAAAAGAAACAACACCGTACAGACAGCGATTCATGTGGAGTGACTGAGAACTGTTCCTTGTAGCCGAACCTTCCTATGTGAACACGCTCCCAAAGGGAAGCAGGAAAAGTTGATGGGAACAAATGGAGACCAGAAGAAATGAGCATTAAATTAACTGAATTCAACCAGTCGTTCCCAATCCTCCAATCAGCTTCTGTGGATAACTGTTTTTGTTGGCCTTTTTTCTTCCAAAATTAGCATTTAACTTAAAGGGTCATGAAACCCCAAAACACTTTTTTTGAGATGTAAACAGATATGTATAGGCTGCACATCATTGAAAACACTAAGGGTACTCATTAATGGTACTCATATGTGAAAATAGTTATTTTTGCATTTTTCAGAGCGATTTCTGTCTTCCGGTTTGAAAAGCTTAGTCGGGGCAACGTCACAAATGCTGACGTCGGCACGGCCTTTTCGGCCCAAGTATGGGCTGCTGGGCACATGCTGACGTCGACCGCTCCGAGCGATTCTCGATATATATTCATGACATAAAGCTCATTCAGTCCAATCCCTGCGCTGTAGTATGCATACAAGATAATTTAGTTAATATGCATGAGACAGTCACTTCTGTCAGGCTCGTCTCCCATCATTATTGTAGAGATATGGTGGGGAAGTTTTGGAAGCAGCGTGCGGAAAAGTCACAGAGGAAAGCTAGGCGTTGTGCTGATACGAAATAACGTAAAGGGCGCCGAGCGAGCTGTAACCGGCGCCGTCTGTGGAAGCCTTTGCTACAAAGGCTCGGTAAAGTAAAATTCACCTGAGGAATCGCACACCGAACCTGCAAGCGTTGACCATCTAATTTACGTCAGGAGTGCAAAATAACCAATCTGTAATCTGTAGGCTAATGAACAAAAGCCACGTCCTCTCCGTTTTATTTGTCGTCACAGCCATGCACTAAACCGCATGTGTTCGGGCTCTTAGTGAAACAGCGTGCTGCATATTTGGACAAATATAGATTTAGCTGCCGAGTGATAGACAGCGCGGATCGTCACGGCACCCCAGCGCGCGTCGCTCTGCTTCAGATGCGCGGTCGAGACTGAAGCCTCAAACCCCTTCGCTTTTACCCCGATCTAGAATTACACATCTCTATCACATCGCATGTTGGGTGGTTCACGCTCTCTTATCACGTCGGCGCGTTGTTCATCTTGCCAAACAGCGTGCATATTTGGACAAATATAGTTTTATCACGTTTGCAAAATATTTCGTCATGCAGAATAACATTTATTTTCATTTCTCACTGAATTATGCTGGTTTGAAGAGCTGAATGATTTGCGATCTCTGCTGCACGCCACTCATAGCTCTCTCATTCGCTGTACTCATCCCTCATTTAATCTCACTGTGGTAAACAATGCCAACGTGAACCAAGAACATGTCTCAGAACCGCTGTAACTGCTGCTGTTGGTATGGCTAATCTTAATGCACCTACTGACACTCCCCTATTTATGCAAACATTCCCTCTTTCCACACAATACCATCCCACCTTTTCACAGTCGACCACTCCCCTTTTAACAAGCTTTTTCAAATCGAAGGTGTGAAAAAACACAGCTGCAGCAGGGCGGTTTCATGACCCTTTAACAATAATTTAACGTTGTTTCGATGGTGGCTTGCAATCTGTGATAATATGTACTGTGAAAAGTGCTACACAAACAAAACTGTCTTATCATGTATGCTCAGGCTATAATCAATCAACGTTTTAGTTTAGACAGTATGACACATTGGGACCCCCGATGGGGTAAAGAATGCTGCAGGTCGGGGCAGGCGGAGGTGCACTCACATTCTCCATCTTGGGGAGTTAGTAAGGGGCTACAGTTAATTACACAGGCTCCCTCTTTGCTCACACTTGAGATCCGACCCTTCTCAGACTTCCAGTAACCTGTGATTGCAGAGTAGCATCAGGTTTAACACAGGTTTACTTGCAACCTAGGGCTGGGCAGTGTGACAATATATGCCATGCATAGTGTGTCAGTCGGAAGAAATTTGGGTAACACTTTATTTAACTAGTTGCTTATTATCATGCATATTACTAGGATATTGTCTGTTTATTAGTAATTATAAAGCACATATTAATGCCTTATTCTTCATTATTCTACATCGCTTAATCCTACCCAATACCTAAACTTAAATGCTACAAAAACTACCTTACTAACTATTAATAAGCAGTAAATTAGGAGTTTATTGAGGCAGAAGTCGTAGTTAATAGTGAATATGGGTTCCCCATACTAAAGTGTTACCGAAATTTGCTATACTGTTAGGAATGACGCAATGATAAGGATTAGCATTTGTAAAATTTCCATTCACTGAATTATCCAAAAACAAAAAAAGCCATTAACTGAATTTCCAACTATATTGTGATTTATGCTGTTACCATAATATTCAATCATACTGTAGTCATATTGTAATAGGACTTTGGTCAAACTGCCCACCCCTATTTCAAACTCAGAACAAAGGCGAGTGCTCCAGCCATGCATCTAATATAAACATGCAAAAGCCAGACAAACGGCCAGAACCAGAGCAAAGATAATGCATCCAATGACAAGGCCACAAAAACTCACAGCATAAGGAATAAAGCAAGTGGCAGGAAGCAGCTAGGAGCATTGTTCATTCATTATGAAGTACAGCACTGGAAAAAAACAACAATAACTGAGCAGCAATGGTCAAGGAGCAGGTCAAAAGAAAGCTCAATTATTTAAGCAGTTTGCAAACAAACAAAACACTGAGAAACTGTCAGATGGACATTAGCAGGCATCCCTTAAACAGAGCTGAGCTGCTCACCTCTCCTCCTCAGAGACTCCGCTATAAGGGCTGAGATGTGGATATAGCACATGGCCGCCTGAAGTGGACAAGGAAAAGAGGTCAGAATTACATTAGCATAAACTTTCTCATAAGAAAGTTCGATAACACTTTATTTTAAGGTTCAGTTATTAACTAGTTGCTTATTAGCATGCATATTACTATGATATTGGCTGTTCTTTAGTACTTAGAAAGCACATTATGCCTTATTCTGCATGACCTTATTCTACATCTCTTAATCCTAAATTTCAACTTCCAGTTGTCTGCTTTAATTAATCATTAGGTTTATAAAGGTATCATTATGTTATGACTTTACTTGTTGGGGCACATTAACTAATTCAAAATTAATTCAAAAGCAAAAAATGCTCTTCTTACTCAGTATTTTTGTCTTGTTTCTAGTCAAAACATCTAACAATTCTTAAAACAAGAAGTATTTACTAGACAAGCAAAATAAATTGTCTTGTTTTGGGGAAAAAATACTCAAAATGAAGATTAAAATAAGCAAAATAATCCGCCAATGAGGTAAGAAAAATAATCTTAATTCAAACAGAAAACTAGATTATTTTGCCCAATTGGCAGATTATTTATCTTATTTTGTTTCAGTAACACTTTATTTTAAGGTTCAGTTATTAACTATTAACTAGCTGCTTATTATCATGCATATTACTAGGATATTGTCTATTTATTAGTAATTATAAAGCACATATTAATGCCTTATTCTGCATTATTCTACATCCCTTAAAGGGTTACTTCAGCGATTAGCATATGGCTTTGTATCAGTAGAAACCCTGGAGTATATTCAAATGATTGTGCTTTCCCCCCTCATATCTCCCTAAGACAAGAGATTTATGCATTTTATTTCTGGAAAAATTCCTCCTATGATGCAAATTGACGATTTTTGCATCATAGGAGGAATGTTTGCCCAAAGGCTAAAGACTACAGCCAGCAGAGGGAGCCATTTCCTCATGTTTTGAACTCGCACATGAGGATGGGAGATCACACTCAGCTTGCAGGGAAAGCTCAGCTCAGCTACAGGCACTCATTTAAACGGAGCTATGGTGTGCAATGTAAGTCTTTTAACTTCTCAAATTAATTTCTATGAAAGTTAAGCTTGCAAAGGCATGAACTGAAACACGCCAGACTGAACTCGCGTTGTGAATGTATGCCCTGAGTGTAGTCGCGATTACCTCAGCTCTCATCACTCCTGCAGTTAGTGCTCAGTGCGGTGAGACTCGCGCGGTGACTCACTCATTATATTGAACAGACACGTTCAGTTTTTAATTGTAGTGTCTTCTCTAACTCAGTCACTGTAATCAAGTAGGTGGCTTTGGGAATGGCCTCATAGGGCAGCGAAGCATTCTGAGAATTGTAGTCTTTCATCCCCATGAGACAAAAATACATTTTCTGTCTTTTCTCAGTCTAGAAGACACCAAATTCAAAAATAATTTCACATTTCTACTACATTGATGACCCAGTTTAAATACAGATTCATCTTCCCAGCGCTGAAGTACCCCTTTAATCCTACGCAATACCTAAACTTAAATGCTACAAAAACGACCTTACTACTATTACCTTATTAACTATTACTATTATATTATTGAGGCAAAAGTTAATAGTGAATATGTGTCCGCCATACTAAAGTGTTACCAAAAGTTCATATAGACTCATTTTGACCTCAGATAGGTCTCCATTTCTAACATGGATCTTGGCCATGCTTTCTAGCCAGGTGCGTCTGAGCTCAGGTGTGCTGGCGTAGGAGTTGGCGAGACTGTACTGCAGGTCCACCAACATTTCCGGGTCCTTTTCGTGCTCTTTCATTTGGGAGGTGGCCATTAGGACAGTGCGTATCCTCTTGGTTAGGTCCTTCACCTCAGCCGGGAATGTTGTGTTCTGGGAGAAAGCAAAATATCCATTGTTTAATGGTATAATTTGGTAACAATACAGTGCTAGGTATCTTCTATGACTAAAAATCTCCTCTGATGTTGCTCTCAAATCTTGAATGAATACGTTTAAATATGGCTCCTCAAGGTGTGTTTATGTCAGTGACATCAAACTTCACTGACTTCAAACCTAGCGGTGCCATATTTAAATAAATATAAATACAGACCCAGCAGGCACAGTACGTCAATGTGATGTCAGCAAAGACATTGGACTCCAACTAATCTAACATCAGCCATTTTGGTTATAAATTAAGTCGAGTTGACGTCTAAACCCAACGTTTGGTTGTTTAATGTCAAGCTCTAACGTCAGACAGATGTTGAATTTTGGTTGGAATAAGCACTGCATTGTAAAAAAAAAAAAAAAAAAAAGGGTGAAATGTATGAGCAGAGGAGGATTAAACAGCTCCACACACAGCATTACTAGCTTCATGCATTACTAACCAGACTGACTTTATTTCTGTCAGAAAACAAAGAAAAAAAGAGCTTCTGTAGACGTCTGATAGAAATAAAGTCAGTCTGGTTAGTAATAAGGGAAGCTGGTAATAAGTGTACTTTTTATGGGGAAAGAATATAGTACATTCATTGTTGGGGTAGCTACTCTGAAACTAGTTTGACAAGCTACAACATAAGTTAAAGAAGGTTACATACAGTCAAGCCACCCTCCTGAAAAGTAGTTAGCTACACTACAAGTTGCTATTAAAAAGTAGCTACCTAGATTTAAATAAACAGCACACACACATTGTTAAATATAAAAAATAAAGGATTCCTCTCTGGAGAAGCATTTAGTCTTTCTGCTCACAAATTCCTCCATGTAAATAGCGAATCCACCATCGAGCAACTGGCTTTTAAAGGGAAAGGGAGATGAGACTCTTATTGGTTTATTGCACGTTACGCCCAACACATACCCATGACTAGGCACAACCCTTTTGGACGATGCGCCTGGCGTGTCGCCTGTTTTTTCTCCGTTGTTAAACTAGCTGAAGTGGATTCGGACACACCCTAAGTGCACCTGTGACATGAGCCTCAGACCATTCGCTCAGAGTGTTAAAGTAGGGCTCTCAGTGTACAGTGTCAAATCTGTTTGATTCTGTGGGTTTTCTGTTCTGTTTGATGGCGCAGACATTACACACTGCAGCTTTAAAGTGTTATTTTTGTGAAACTCTCACTTTAAGTGGCGTGTCTCCATTGGCGAAGTTGTTGATGATGGCCAGAGACTGCTGGAAGCGTGAGCCACCGATACCTGCATCAGCGATCAGCTGACTCACAGCTTTAATCACCTGCATGAGGAGAGAGGAAAGGGTCCATATAGATTTCTTAATGTAAGAATCTTTTTTATATTTTGACAAGAAACAAGAAAAAAATACGTAAGAAAAGCATTTTTTGCAGTGCAGCCAGTAAGCCATTTCACATTTTGAGCTGTCAGTTGTCTGATCACATTTATCTACACAAATGGACACACATACCCAAATAACAGAAGATTACCTGCAGGTGTGAGCGGACGATACACTTGCCCTTGGTGAACTCAAAGTTCCTCCTCATGAGGAAGTAGAGCAGCGCGGCGGCTTCGGTCTGTGTGGAGCTGGAGCGATGGCTACAGCACTTCAGGATCTCATAACACAGGCTGCCGCACAGATCCGCTTTACCCTGGAAAAACGTGGACGGGAACTGCAGAGGAAGAGCATGTGAAAAGCAGAGATCAGCACGGGTTTAGTTTGATTAGGATTATATTTAAAGAAAATGTAGATTTCCAGCAGCAGGATTGAGCACCATGGGTTCAAAACTACAACGTTTGTCTGCAAAATGTGGTCAGTTTTACATTCTGTGCACAGGGTCCCAAACGTGTGAATACATGTTCTTCAAATGGGCGAACTTTTGGACTAGTTTGTACACTGTAAAAAAAATAAAAAATAATATAAGTTACCTGGTTGCCTTAAAATTTTCAGAGTTAATACAATGAACATTTTTGAGAATCGACAACCTTTATTCAAATATTATTATTTTGTAAGCATATTGGGCAATTGGGTTTTATTTGTGATGATGCAGTGAAACATGCCAAATTGTGGTATTTTTATGATTTATCAATTTTTTATGTGGTTCAGATACAATAATATTTTGAGTTTCTATTTTTTAAACCAATTTCTAAAATCAAATTTTTAATTTCAATAAACTCAAAATTTTAAGGCAACCAGGTTACTTACTTTAAGTCGGTCACTTCGACGTATGTCGGAAGGACCGACGAATTGGGATCACTTCTGGGAGCCCCTATCAGCTTCGAGATATAGAGAACGGGCCAATGAACATTGGCGTGCGTGCTTTGCATATCGCACCCCGCCCCCGCGACACGGGTATAAAGCAGAAGCGATCGCCACGCACTGTTGTCATTCACTTCAGAGCTGAATGGCGTTGATGAAGCATCTGACTGCCTGTCATTCAGCGAGAGAGAGAGAGAGAGAGAGAGAGAGAGAGAGAGAGAGAGAGAGAGAGAGAGAGAGAGAGAGAGAGAGAGAGAGAGAGAGAGAGAGAGAGAGAGAGAGAGAAAGAGTGTGCCGGGGGAAATCGCTCGTGTTGGCCAGACGGCACAAAACAGCGCGACCGCGATCTCACTGCTGCTGAGAGAGCTACTGTTTTAACAGCAAAAGAGAAACTAAGCAATTTGCACTACACACACATACAACACACAGTTGGTTCGGTGGGCGTGTTCCATACTGGTAAGCGCAGATACAGGCTGCACTATTCTCCTGTATTTCTGCCGTGGTCGATCCCAGCACTAAAAGAGCGGATTTACTCACAAAAAGAGCTACACGGGTGATGTTGCGGCTTTTTCAAGATGGCATTCCACCTGTGCGTTTCTCGATGCGGTGGTTCCCTGTCGCCCGCTGACGGTCACAAACGCTGTATCACGTTTCTGGGCTTAGAGCACGCTGAGGCGGCATTTGTGGATAGCTCATGTTCTCACTGCAGGAACATGACTATCTCGGCGCTTAGGTCGAAACTCACCTACCTCCAGGAGGGTGGAGTCCCCCTACCCATAGCTGGATTTAAGTCTATTCCTGCCCAGCAGAATAGGCCTGCTTCGACGGATGGTTGGGGCGACCTGAGGATTACGTTTAGGGCAAACCTGTAGAGCAATCCTCTACGGGACCCTATTCCCTCACAAGCGCCGCAACCGGTGGTGCTTCCGGAGGATTCCGTCGTCTCCTCTCATGGGCGTTCGATATTGTCCTTTGGGGCACCCACGGACGAACAGATGTCGATCGCTGCATCGGAGGGGGAGTTTCATTCCTCGGAGGATGAAGATTCGGCTGTACTGCCTCCCTTTGGGAGAGTGGCAACGGTAGAGTCGGACCCCGAGTTGACGGCTAGGCTTTCCCGGGCCGCCGAAAAGGTCGGCTTGAGTGGAACCCTCCACCACGTCCCGAACCTTCTAGGTTGGATGATTGGTTTCTCGGGGCGGGCCTTGTCCCGCCCTGATGTCTTTCGACCCGTCTCCGGCGCAATAATTCCGATCTTTCATGTATTCATACTCTTGTGTAATCGACGCCCCATCCTAAATAAACCCGTCTCTTCCGGGATACCCTGAAATTTTGGATATTCCGATCTAATATGATTTCTGACCTGTAAGGTTGCCAGAATAATAATCATACACGGTGTGTTAATAGGCCAGAGGAGAACTGGCACCCCGACTGAGTCTGGTTTCTCCCAAGGTTTATTTTTCTCCATCATGCCCTGATGGAGTTTTGGTTCCTTGCCACTGTCACCTTTGGCTTGGCTTGCTCAGTTGGGGACACTAACATTATGATTAAAGTTATTCAACTAATTATAGAATTAAATAAAACCTAATTCATAAATTTTGTTTGTATAAACTATAATACTGATCTGCCAACATTGTTGCTATATGATAAATTAAAATAAGCTGATAACATCACTGTTTTCTCCAGTACGACTGTACAGCCAAATCTAATTTTGTTGCAATATTATCCTGTTTGACACTGTGAAGCTGCTTTGACACAATCGTGATTGTAAAAGCGCTATATAAATAAAGTTGATTGATTGATTGATCTTTCTTCCCGGAGGTGCATGAGGAGCTTACTAGGTCGTGGAAAACACCATTTAGTGCCCGAGGGCGACCTGGTGGCTCCTCCCTCCTCACTACCCTTGACGACGGGCAAGCCAGGGGTTATGAAGGTCTCCCACCGGTGGAATGGGCATTCACGATGCAACTGTGTCCGGCGGCCGCTTCTAACTGGCATGGGGAACCGAAGCTCCCGTCCAAGGTCTGTAGAGTCTCTTCCGGTCTGACCGCGAGGGCCCACATGTCTTGTGGCCAGGCTGCGACTGCCCTGCATGCCATGGCGCTGCTTCAGGTGCACCAGGCCCAGGCACAGGCACTCATGGACATGCACAAGGGTAGTCCTGGGTAGTCTATGCACAAGGGTAGTACGGACCTCGCCCGGAGGGCGACGAAAATCGCCGCCCGTGCTATTGGCCAGGCAATGTCCACCTTGGTGGTCCAGGAGCGGCATCTCTGGCTCAACCTGAGGCTCAATAGGCGATATGAGGGAGACTGATAAGACCTGGTTCCTGGACTCCCCTATTTCGTCGGCCGGGTTGTTTGGCGACGCGGTCAAGATATCTGTTTAACATCTGTTCCTCCACTGGCCCCAGAACTACACAAAAAAGAGCAGTTTCCAAAATCTCTGTGTGCCAAAAGAGCGCGCTTGGTGGTGTTCGACGCTCCCATGACTTGTCACCCTCAAGCGCCTCTCCAATCGCCAGGAGCGGAAGCAGGTAAGTGTTGCCACGCGCACGCAGACCCCGCCACGGACTGCCACCATGCCGTCCGGTACAGGTCCCTGCTGGCGAAGGACGCAATCGAGCCTGTCCCTCCAACCGATATGAAGACCGGCTTTCACAGCCCGTACTTCATTGTACATCAGAATGCTAACGCAGAAACGCATCTTCAGGTGCATCCGTCCCCAAGATTGGTTTGCAGCTATCGATCTGAGGGACGTATACTTTCATGTCTTGATTCTCCCTCGACACAGACCTTTTATATGCTTTGCGTTTGACTGACGAGCATATCAGTACAAAGTCCTACCCTTCGGGGGTTCCCTGTCGCCAGGTGCCTTCACGAAAGTCGCGGAGGCGGCCATTGCTCCCATGAGAGAGCGTGGTGTTCGCATCCCCAACTACCTCGACGACCGGCTGATCCTTGCCCAGTCGCAAGAGCAGTTGTGCGAACACAGGGACATGGTGCTCAGGCACTTCAGCCAGTTGGGTCTTCGGGTCAACTGGAAAAAGAGCAAACTCTGCCCCACGCAGAGGATCTCTTTTCTCGGGATGGAGCTGGATTCGGTTGCCCAGACAGTGCGCCTCACCGAGGAGCACATCCAGTCGGTGTTGAACTGCTTGAATTTGTTCAAACGCAGGACAGTGGTCCCACTGAAACAATTTCAGAGGCTCCAGGGGCATATGGCATCCGTAGCGGTGATCACGCTGCTTGGATTACTCCATATGAGACCGCTTCAACGCTGGCTACACGACCGAGTCTCGAGGTGGCCGTGGCACAGCGGGTCCCTCGGTGTCTCAGTTACACCGAGGTGCCGCTAAACCTTCAGCCTGTGGTCGGACCCTTTATTTCTATGGGCGGGGTGCCCCTAGAACAGGTATCCAGGCATGCGATTGTCTCAACTGCAATGGCATATCAACTGCCTGGAGTTGTTAGCAGTTTGTCTTGCCCTGGGCCGCTTCAAGACGCCGCTTCAGGGCAAGCACGTTCTAGTCCGTATGGACAGCACTGTGGCTGTTGCGTACATCAACAATCAAGGTGGTCTCCCATCGCATGTCACAACTCCCCCGCCACCTCCTGCTATGGAGTCAGAAGCATCTGAGGTTGCTTGGTGCCACTCACATTCCGGGCCTGCTCAATCGTGCGGCCGACGAGCTCTTACGACAGCCAGTGCTCCCGGGAGAGTGGATACTCCATCCCCAGGTGGTCCAGCTGATTTGGAGCCGCTTCAAGGCCGCACAGGTAGACCTGTTTGCCGCCCCGGACACAGCCCATTGCCAGTGGTTTAATTCCCTGACCGAGGGGATGCCCTGGCGCACAGCTGAACCCGGGGCCTAGGCAAATATGCGTTCCCCCCAGTGAGCCTTCTTGCACAGACATTGTGCAAGGTCAGGGAGGACGAGGAGCCGGTCCTGTTGGTAGCTCCGGATTGGCCCAACAGGACGTGGTTCCCGGAACTAGTGCTCCTCGCGACAGCACCTCCTTGGCCCATTCCTCTGAGGAAGGACCTCCTGACTCAGAGACGGGGCACCCTCTGGCACCCTACATCCGCTAGAGCGCCCTCTACGAGGCACCTCTATGCATTGAAGTGGAACCTGTTCGTCGACTGGTGCTCCTCATCGAGAAGACCCCCGAAGATGTTCGGTCAGGGCCGTGCTTTCCTTCCTGCAAGATGGGTTGGAGAGAAGGCTGTCTCCCTCCACCCTCAAGGTGTACGTTGCCGCAATCACTGCTAATCTCGATCTGGTAGAAGGTAAGTCCTTGGGGAAGCACGACCTGATCTTCAGGTTCCTGAGGGGGGCGAGGAGGTTAAATCCGCCTCGCCCTCCCTCTATACCCTCTTGGGACCTGTCTCTGGTGCTGGCCGCACTGCAGAGACCTCCCTTTGAGCCTTTGCAGTCAGCGGAGTTGAAGGTTCCCACCACTCCCTTCCGGGACCAGGTGGTGAGCCAGCAAGCGCTGCCTTCGGAGGAGGCAGACCCAGCCCTGGCTTTTCTCTGTCCCGTACGAGCCCTTCGGACTTACGTGGACAGAACGCAAAGCTTTAGGACCTCAAAGCAGCTCTTCATCTGTTACGGAGGCCAGCAGAAGGGAAAAGCTGTCTCTAAGCAGAGGACGGCCCACTGGATAGTGGATGCCATCATCTTGGCGTATGAATCCCAAGACGTGCCCTGTCTGCTCAGGATTAGAGCCCACTCCACCAGGGGTGTAGCCTCTTCCTGGGCGCTGGCTCGTGGCGCCTCGCTGACAGATATTTGTAGAGCTGCGGGCTGGGCGACACCCAACATGTTCACTAGATTCTATAGCCTACGTGTAGAGCCGTTATCTTCCCGTGTACTCACTTCTCATAGTCGGTAGCACCGGAGTGACCGTTCTAGTGTCGGCTTGCTGCGCCACTCCCTTCCTTATGGAACGGATACGTGTGCTTATATGCTCCAGTCGAGTTCCCCAGATTAGCGAACCCTGTCGAGTCCTCCGCAACCCGCGGCAGTCAGACGTGGCGGAGCGTCTGACGCCAGGTCTAACACTCGTATGCATTGGTGGAACTTGTGTTAGGCTGGGTTCCATATGTTGTGACCCCCACGGCGGTCCCATATGTGTATTTTCCATGGTACGGCTCCCTACGGCGAGCCTGTGTCTTTCCCTCGGCAGAGCCCGTTCTGCCGTCTCATTGCGGTGTTGTTCCCCCGCCTAAAGAGGGCCGGGGTCACCCCTGGGACTTCCGTATGTTATACTGCCAATGGCCAGTCCATATGTGTACTCTCCACATGGCAACTCCCTCTGGGGTAATGTGGCTTCCGCAGATATGCAAAGCATGCACGCCAATGTTCATTGGCCCATTTTCTATATCTCGAAGCTGATAGGGGCTCCCAGAATTGATCCCAATTCATTGGTCCTTCTGAAGTACATCTCCGTTCCCTCCTTCAGGGAATGAGGGTTACATACGTAACCGAGACGTTTTTTTTACAGATCAAAAATCAATGGGTGCAAACGATTGAATATGTACAGGTTTCTGTCTCATTATCATAAAATATCAATAACCACAGAATGATTTTGCATTCCTATCTGAAATTAAAATCTATTAGCATCATTGTAAATAGTTGGCAAAAATCTAAGCTATCTAATCAAATACTTCAAAGCTCAAGGTTAAATCAGAATATATATTTTAGCTGCTAAAAATATTTAGGCTAATACAGCTCAGGAAAATATATTTTTCCAGAGCTGTATAGCTACACTGGGGTTTGTGATTTATGTTCAAGGGGGGAAAAAAACTGTGTTTTTCACAAATCACACCCCGCTTATGACAGCAGGGTTATTTAGATAAGTGGTTCCCAACCCTGGTCCTGTAGCCTTTTAATAAATAAGAGATGGGGTGATGGTGCTGCTTTGTCAAGCTAACACTCCAGGTGAAGATAATGTAGAAATGACATGTGCGCCCTTCAATTGTGTCCCAAATGGCTACATTATGGGACACAATTACATAACATTAAGTGCTCTACCCTTCAATAATTCCTTGTATCTGCCACTGGTGATAAAAACAAATCCATATTTGAACATGTGCAGAGAAAGGGTTTAACCTTCTGGATATAGAGGCGCAGGGCAGTGAAAACGTGTCTGAGGGTGGTGGTGGACTGGTTGATCTGGAAGAACAGCAGGTAAGTGTCAAACACTTTTTTCATCAAAGAGTTTTGCCCTTCATCGTGCTGCAACTGTTTCTGAAGAAGAGAAGGTAGCAGGAGTTAGTCATCTTTGAGGAGACACACCATGTGTCCACCAGATGGCAACGTCATGCCTTTACAATCAAAATCTACAGTCACAGAATGGCTGCATCACATAATAAATGGGCTGTAAAATCGATTAATCGCCTCTAGCATAAATGTCTGTGTTTACATAATATTTGTGTGTGTATATGTACAGTATACACAAAGATAAATATATATTTAAACACACATCTATTATGTAAACACAGATTTTAGACCGCTATGTCATTTTTTGTTGTTGTAATATCTGAGTTTTGACTAAACCTTTGTTTTGGAGCTCATTGTTTGACATTGTTCCACACAAACAAAAACAAAAACAGCTTGAACAAATCTTGAAAAACATGTTTGAAAATATTGAGTTCTTCAAAAAAGTAATTCTTTTTTTTTTTTTGAGGGTTACATCACCTGGCAATTTTCTTAAAGGGATAGTCTTAAAGAGATAGTTCACCCAAAATTTTTAATTATCCCACGATTTACTCACTCTCAAAGCCATCCTTGTGTAGCATATTCTTCTTTCAGACGAATACAATCAGAGTTATATTAAAAAAATATCCAAGCTTTATAATGGCAGTTGTTACGTCCAAGGACGTATTGATATTTGTTTCTTCCACAATGAGAGTTTTTGGAGTATTTGTTCTTCTCTCTCTCTCTCTCTCTCTCTCTCTGTCTTTCTCCCTTCCTGTGTTTTCTTGCCCGATAGGTAAATGGTTACCACCTGTTCATTCATCTAATCTGGGAGTTGCCTACGCCCTGATTGGTGCGTGTCCTGAGGAGTCCACTATAAAGCTGCAGAGAGTACCGGGGAAACAGAGAGAGACATGCGGCGGTTGAGGCTGATCCGGTTCCCCAAACCCAGACCAGAGAGAGAGCTTAGTGCGCTCATTGTTGTTAATGTGGAATATGGAATGAGTGTTATAGTGTTAACAAGTTGGTGTCTGTTATAATTAATTAAGATGTTATGGGTAACGTAGGGTGGAGGATACCTAATATCTTTTCTCCTGTTTAATGTTTAGTTAGGGAGTGAGGGAAGTTATTTGTTGTTTCGTTCATTTTTTCTTTAACGTAGGTAATTTAATAATTAATTTCTTTTAGGTAGAGGAATTTTTGTTTTCTTTTGTTTAGGCCCTCCTCCCGAGGTAAAGTTTGTTCTTTTTGTTTATTTTTCTATTTATTTATGAATGGGCTTTATTTCAAAGGAAATTTATATTTGAATTTTGTGATCACTGCTTGGTGACAATAAAAGGCAGAAACGCCATTTCAGAATTGAAAAGTTGGTTGATTATTTGTCACTCTGGGTCTGGAGAGCTGGAGAACCTCAGTCTCTCCCTCTTTTTTTTTGTTCGTCGTTCCCTATTGTCCCCTAGATTAAGGGAAGACGTAACAATTGGGGGCTCGTCCGATCGGTAGTTGAACGCCAAATAGTGAAAAATTGGTAAGTGGAATTTATTTTACTCTCTTCTCTCTTTTTTTCGTTTGAGATGTCTTCATAGGGGAGGGGGGAAAGAGTGACCTCTTGTGGGAGGAGAAATGGAATTCGATTTGACGGCCTTCACTCTTTCTCCTACCACAGAGGTATTTGAACGGTGTAGAAAAAAAGATTTGGTATCGATTGCGGAATTTTTTAATATTCGAGTGACAAGAGAGAAGAGAGCATTATTTGAAAAATGGTGCATGTCTAGTAAAATTGACACTTTTGAACAACTCTGCGAATTGTTTTTGCTGGAAGATTTTAAAAAGAGTATTCCAGAGAAAGTTGTGCAGCACTTAAATGAACAAAAGGTGATCACACTAGCAGAGGCGGCCGTATCAGCTGACGAATTTGTGCTTACGCATCGTAAAGTTTTTTCGCAAGAGCTACCAAGTTCCCACTTTTATTCATCTGGTGATAAATTTATATCGGAAGAATCCCCTTCCCAGAATTTTTCTCGCTCTTGCAAAAGCGTTTCTCGTCCTAAGGTGAATGGTCGAAATACTGCGCGTCAAGGAGACAGGCGGGTTTGTTTTTACTGCCTGGATCCTGGGCATTTAATTTCCGAGTGTAGAGAGTGGAATAAAAAAAATGCGAAAACAAAAAGTGTTGCCCTCACACAGACGTTGCCGGGAGTACGAGAGGTTGAAATGTCTGGGTATGAGCCATTCATTTTAGATGGACAGGTGTCAATCTCTGATTCTCCAATTATACAAGTATCGGTCTTGCGGGATACAGGTTCTTTTCAGTCGTTTGTACTCGAAAGTGTCTTGCCTTTCTCGGATAAATCGTATACTGGTACGGATGTGTTAGTATGAGGCATAGAAATGGGTTGTGTACGGGTGCCTCTGCATGAAATGGAGTTAAGGACTGATCTTGTCTCTGGCATTGTTAAACTAGCTGTTTGTAAACAGTTGCCTGTGGCTGGAGTACATATTATTCTAGGAAATGACCTTGCTGGTGGCAAAGTTTTTTCTAGTCCAGTAGTGATGCACAAACCCTTAGTTAAGGAGCAGCCTGATCTAGGGGTTAAGTTTCCTTCTGCTTTTCCAGCATGTGCAGTGACAAGGGCCCAAGCTCAGAAGTTTCATGACGTTGTTAATCTTTCTGATTTGTTTTTAAACACAGAATCCAAGACTGCGGAGTCAAAGTCAGGTGAGGCCCATGAAGTGACCGAGACTTCCCTGATTCTGGAAGCTCCTTTAAGTATTGGTAAGGAGAAGTTGGCAGTTGAGCAGAAATTAGATCCGTCTTTGGTAGACTGTGTTAAGACCGCAGTAAAAGTGAAAGATAGAAGTGACGCAAAAGTAGGTTATTTTTGGGAAAATGAGGTTTTAATGCGAAAATGGAAACCGCGTTATGATGAACAAGGTCTGCAAGAGACATTTCAGATCGTTTTGCCTACCACTTATCGCATGCCAGTTTTAAAATTGGCCCATGAAAATATCATGGCAGGTCATTTAGGAGTAACAAAAACTGTTCGCCGTATTTCTAAGTACTTCTTTTGGCCTGGTCTTCGTTCATCTGTGGTTAACTTTTGTCGCTCATGTGATGTGTGTCAGCGCATCGGAAAGCCTAATCAGAAAGTGCCCGTTGCCCCCTTATATCCCATACCGGTAATCGAAGAACCATTTGAACGGCTTATTGTTGACTGTGTGGGTCCGCTGCCCAAATCTAAATCAGGACACCAGTATGTGTTAACAATCATGTGCGCAGCCACTAGGTTCCCCGAAGCCATTCCCTTGCATTCGTTGAAAGCCAAAATAGTAGTGAAGGACTTGGTGAAGTTTTTTTCTACATTTGGTCTACCGCGAATAATACAGAGTGATCAAGGAACTAATTTTACTTCTAAAACTTTTTCACAAGTTTTGAAGGAGTTAGGAGTTGAGCATAGAGTTTCTAGTCCTTATCATCCAGAGTCACAGGGAGCCTTGGAGAGGTTCCACCAAACTCTTAAGACTATGATTCGTGCATATTGCTTGCAGACAGGAAAGGATTGGGCGGAGGGATTGCCTTTTCTTTTATTTGCTGCGAGAGAAACAGTTCAGGAGTCCTTGGGATTTAGTCCTGCCGAACTAGTGTTTGGACACACTGTGAGGGGTCCGTTAAAAATGATGTATGAGCATTTGTTGACACCAAATTCGCCTTCTGTGTCTCTTTTGGATTATGTGAGTTCTTTTAGAGAGAGACTTCACAAAGCGTGTGCAGTAGCTAAGACTCATTTGTCTGTTGTGCAGGCGAAAATGAAACGACAGTTTGACAAAAAAAGTGTCCAAAGAAATTTGCAGGTTGGTGATTCTGTTCTTGTGCTTTTACCAGTGCCTGGTGCAGCTTTGCAAGCAAAGTTTTCAGGCCCATATGTCATCGAGAAAAAGATCAGTGAAACTGATTACGTTGTTCAGACTCCTGATCGTCGACGCAAAACTCGAGTTTGCCATGTAAATATGCTAAAAGCTTATGTGGTGAGAGAACCATCTTCTATAGATGTTCCACTGGTTCCTTCCATAGTCACCATAACTACCTCTTGTGCAGTAGAAAATGATGTTGCTCTTATTTCTACTCCTCATCTAGAGAATTCCAGTATTTTACGGGATTTAAGTAATTATTTGAGATACTTGTCTGAGGAACAAAATGAGGATGTGTGTAGGTTGATTCATTCTTTTCCCTCACTTTTTTCAGACGTACCTAGTAGAACGTCGGTGTTATGTCATGACATTGAGGTGGGTAGTGCATCCCCAGTGAAGCAGCATCCATATAGAGTGAATCCACGAAAACGCAACATTATGAAGGATGAGGTAAAATATCTACTAAAACATGGGTTAGCTGTACCAAGTCAAAGCCCATGGAGCTCCCCATGTCTGCTTGTGCCCAAACCAGACTCTACATATCGCTTTTGTACAGATTACCGGAAAGTTAATAGTCTTTCGGTACCTGATTCGTTCCCCCTACCTCGTATTGAGGATTGTATCGATCGGGTGGGAACGGCAAGATACGTGACAAAAATAGATCTATTAAAGGGTTACTGGCAGGTGCCTCTCACACCCCGGGCTTCTGAGATTTCTGCCTTTGTTACGCCTGATAACTTTCTTCAATATACTGTCCTTGCATTCGGCATGCGAAATGCACCTGCAACGTTCCAAAGGCTTATGCAGAAAGTTTTATCTGACGTACCAAAATGTGAGGCATATATAGATGATGTTGTGCTGTATTCAGACAGTTGGGTAGAGCATATGGACAATCTTGAACTATTGTTTACTCGATTGTCAGACGCTTCCCTGACTGTAAATCTCGCAAAATGTGAATTTGCGAAAGGAGAGGTGACATACTTGGGAAAGAAAGTGGGTCAAGGAAGTGTGAGACCAGTAGAAGCGAAGGTTTCTGCTATAATAGACTATCCATCTCCATCTAATAAACGTGAGTTGAGACGTTTTCTTGGAATGTGTGGGTATTATAGGAACTTCTGTAACAACTTCTCTAGTGTAGTGACCCCACTTACTGATCTCCTCAGTGATAAAAGAACATTTGCATGGTCTAGTGAGTGTGAACATGCTTTTGTGTCCGCTAAAGATCTTCTGTGTTACGCACCTGTCCTTAAGGCTCCAGAATTTCACCACCCATTCAAACTGCATGTGGATGCTAGTTCAGTTGGAGCGGGAGCGGTATTATTACAAGAAGACAATATGGGTATTGATCATCCGGTGTGCTATTTTTCTAAAAAGTTTTCAAAGTGCCAAAATAACTATAGCACAATTGAGAAGGAAGCTCTGGCTTTAGTGTTGGCACTCCAGCACTTTGAAGTTTATTTGGGAGGTAGTAGTGTGCCTATTGTTGTATTTACCGATCATAACCCTCTGACGTTTCTTTCCCGTATGTGCAATGCCAATCAGCGTTTGATGCGATGGGCATTAATTGTACAGGAATACAACCTGGATATTAGGCATTTGAAAGGCACCGAAAATGTTGTCGCGGACGCGCTGTCCAGGGTGTAGTGCTGAAGGGTATGTTTCCTATATTGGGGGGAATATAGGAAAATAATTATTGGTGGGGGTGTTACGTCCAAGGACGTATTGATATTTGTTTCTTCCACAATGAGAGTTTTTGGAGTATTTGTTCTTCTCTCTCTCTCTCTCTCTCTCTCTCTCTCTCTCTGTCTTTCTCCCTTCCTGTGTTTTCTTGCCCGATAGGTAAATGGTTACCACCTGTTCATTCATCTAATCTGGGAGTTGCCTACGCCCTGATTGGTGCGTGTCCTGAGGAGTCCACTATAAAGCTGCAGAGAGTACCGGGGAAACAGAGAGAGACATGCGGCGGTTGAGGCTGATCCGGTTCCCCAAACCCAGACCAGAGAGAGAGCTTAGTGCGCTCATTGTTGTTAATGTGGAATATGGAATGAGTGTTATAGTGTTAACAAGTTGGTGTCTGTTATAATTAATTAAGATGTTATGGGTAACGTAGGGTGGAGGATACCTAATATCTTTTCTCCTGTTTAATGTTTAGTTAGGGAGTGAGGGAAGTTATTTGTTGTTTCGTTCATTTTTTCTTTAACGTAGGTAATTTAATAATTAATTTCTTTTAGGTAGAGGAATTTTTGTTTTCTTTTGTTTAGGCCCTCCTCCCGAGGTAAAGTTTGTTCTTTTTGTTTATTTTTCTATTTATTTATGAATGGGCTTTATTTCAAAGGAAATTTATATTTGAATTTTGTGATCACTGCTTGGTGACAATAAAAGGCAGAAACGCCATTTCAGAATTGAAAAGTTGGTTGATTATTTGTCACTCTGGGTCTGGAGAGCTGGAGAACCTCAGTCTCTCCCTCTTTTTTTTTGTTCGTCGTTCCCTATTGTCCCCTAGATTAAGGGAAGACGTAACACAGTGAATGGGAAACAAAATGTTAAGCTCAAAAAAGCACATCCATCCATTATAAAAGCTCTGGGGAGTTAATAAATGCCTCCTGAAGCGAATCGATGGGGTTTTGTAAGAAAAATATCCATATTTAAAACTTTATAAAGTAAAATATCTAGCTTCCACCACACCGCCTTTCAACTTTCCATTCACTGCCATTTTAATGCTTGGATATTTTTAATATAACTCTGATTGTATTCCTCTGAAAGAAGAATGTCATATACACCTAGGATGGCCTGAGGGTGAGTAAAACATGGGGTCATTTTCATTTTTGGATGAACTATCCATTTAAAATCTAATTTTAAGAAAAAAAAAATGTTTTCAAAAATGGACAAAAACAATATTTATAAATAATCTATTATAATCTAAAAAACACAAGATATCAAAAGATTCAGTTTCTTTTTTATCATCTTAGATATCCTCACTTGTAATCTATCCATATGCATATATATTTTTACATAATTTCTCCTTGCATTTCTCTTCAAGCATAAATATTAGTATATTAAGTATTTTCTGACTAAATTTTTTTTAGTAGTGTTTGAGTTTTATCACCAATTCACAGAGTACAGGCCAAAAGTTTGGACACTACTATTTGTAATGTTTTTGAAAGAAGTTTCTTCTGCTCATCAAAACCTGCATTTATTTGGTCAAAAATACAGATTTTTTTTTTTAAATATTGTGATATATTATTACAATTTAAAATATTTGGTTTTCAATTTATTATACTTTAAATGATCATTTATTTCTATGATACGAAGCTGAATTTTCAGGATCATTCCTCCAGTCTTCAGTTGATCATGATCCTTCAGAAATCATTCTCAGATGATTTGTTATGAGTGTTGGAAACAGTTCTGCTGATTAATATATTTGATCAATAAAAGGTTCAAAAGAACTGCATTTATTCAAAATAAAAGCATATTTTCAAATAATATAAATCTGCTTTATGATCAATTTTTATCAATTTAACACATTCTTGCTGAATAAAATTGTTAATTTATTTTTTTTTAAAAAGAAAGAAAAAAAGACTGACGCCAAATGACTGACCAGGAGTGTATATTGTTGTTATAAAAGATTTCTATTTTTAAAACATTTGCTTCTTTTTTTTATTTTTATTTTTTACTTTTTATTCATCAAAGTATTATAAAAAAGTATCACAGGTTATGAAAAAATATTAATCAGCAGAACTGTTTCAAACTTTGAAAATGAATCCTCATCTGAGAATGATTTCTGAAGGATCATGATCACTGCAGACTGGAGGAATGATCCTGAAAATTCAGCTTCGCATCACAGAAATAAATTATAATTTAAAGTATAATACATTGAAAACCAAATATTTTAAATTGTAATAATATATCACAATATTACATTTTTTCTGTATTTGTGATCAAATAAATGAAGGTTTGATGAGCAGAAGAAACTGCTTTCAAAAAAATTACAAATAGTAGTGTCCAAACTTTTGGCCTGTACTGTACTTCTTTGCCTGTTGTGGGCAAATATTACGTTCAGAGAGTATTTTGGGAAACATTTCCATGTAATTTCCATGATGTCTACATTACCTTATGATGATGAACAAACAGGTCCAGAACGTCCAGCACGGTCAGGGCTACTTCAGTAGAAAGGTTAGCCTCGATGTCTGTCGGGTTGATGTTTTCTCCTTCAGGAGCATTTCCATCTAAACACACATTAGAGTTCAGTCAGGACCACTTTGAGAATGAAATTTATTGACAATCTTTGATTTGGCGAAAGGGTTACTAGACAGCTCGAGATACATCCTTGAAACATTAACCCCCCAGCCTTCATAATAACCAAAAGTGTCTGAGCATATATTACAGAAAAAGATACAATGGTAAGAATAGAGTTCTGCACAGAATCCAATACTCGATAATGAAGATACTAGGAGGTGGGTGTAAATGTCTGTGCGACAGACTGAGGAACATGAGTTTGAATGAGCTTAAATACTATAGTTGATTAGAGGAGGTGGCGTAACATCAGCTGAGCGTCAGCTTATAACGTTTAGCGATCAGTGGTCTGCCTGAACTACGCTTGAAATACATTCGATCACTCAAGCTCCATTTGTTTTAATTTCCCATGAAATCTGAAACCATATCCAGATCATATCACCTCTGAGCCACCGTACTTTTACTCTAGTGTCACCAACAATGATACACAAACTTAAATGTGCTCAAAAAAAGATCAATTCAATGATTCTAGGTTTACCCTATTGATCAGAAACTGAGTGTATGTTTACCTGTCTCCATCATCTGCAGCAGTCTGGGGTTTGTGAGGGCGTTCTTGCCCCTGATGATGGGCATGGTCTGACAGCGGGCGTGTCTGTGCCCGTCCTGAGCTGACAGAATCCTGTACAACAGCAGTGGCGTTAAACTGATTAGTGACGCCTATAATATAATCTAGAGTTATCATGACAATAGCAGAGAGAGAAAAATAGATAAAATTCCCCCATTTTCTCCCTCTATTTCTTTGAGTGTTTACAGACTGTCAAGAGTATCTTGGATTTTGGCCTTTAGTTAGCTACATTTAGCTAAAAAAATAAACACTAAATAGTCATATACTTTTTTTGTAACCACAGAGAAATATCAGCGATATTGGGAGGTGAATGAGAGGGGCTCGCTGGATACAGACACACATGGTTCCCACACTATGGATGTAACCGAAGACTTCTGTGAAAAGACATGATGAACTATGATATTTACACAGGACGGACCCACTTTATATGAAGCGCCTTTAACTATGCACTAACATTTAAAGAAATAATTTAATATAACGCACTTGTTCTCTCGATATAAAGCTGGAAATACACAATTCAGGCATAACATTATGACCACCTTCCTAATATTGTGTGAAGGTGTGTTGTGGTATCTGGCACCAAGATGGTAGCAGCAGATCCTTTATGTCCTGTAACTTATGAGGTGGGGCCTTCATGGATCTGCAGCAATGCTTAGGTAGCTGGTGCGTGTCAAAGTAACATCCACATGGATGGAGGACCCAAGGTTTCCCAGCAGAACATTGCCCAAAGCATCACACTGCCTCCACCGGCTCGCCTTTTTCCAATAGTGCATCCTGGGGCCATGTGTTCACCAGGTAAGACACGCATCCATGTGATGTAAAATTCAGTTGCGACAGTTCTGTTGGCGCTTTCAGGGGTCAGGGGTCACATGGGCACTCTGGCTGGTCTATGCCGCCCCAAACTGAGATGCTCTGTGTATTCTGACACCTTTCTATCAGAACTAGCATTAACTTCTTGAGCAGTTTGAGCTCCAGTAGCTCGTCTGTTTGATCGGCCCACACGGGCCAGCCTTCACTCCCCACGTGCAACAATGAGCCTTGGCCGCCCATGACCCTGTGGCCGGTTCTCCACTGCTCCTTCCTTGGAGCACTTTTGATAGAGACTGACCACTGCAGACCGGGAACAGCCCACAAGAGCTGCAGTTTTGGAGATGCTCTGACCCAGTCGTCTAGCCGTCACAATCTGGCCCTTGTCAAACTCCCTCAAATCCTTACGCTTGCCCATTTTTCCTGCTTCTAACACATCAACTTTGAGGACAAAATGTTCACTTGCTGCCTAATATATCCCACCCACGAACAGGAGCCGTGATGAAGAGATAAACAGTGTTATTAACTTCATCTGTCATAATGTTATGCCTGATATATAATATCCAACTTTATTCACAGACATATTATTGCCCAGCTCTTCACATAAAGTTGGATCAACTGCTTGAATGCTTATCATCACAAAATGTAAACTATATCATCTCCCAGCTCTAATCTGCTAAATGTGAATATAAGGTATAAAGATATTAAGATATTATAAACACCAACTTTAGTTTTTCTGTAAAGCTGCTTTAAAGCAATGTGTATCATTGTTTCTTCAACCTTATTATCCTTATTTACCTCATATCCCACCTCAGTAACATTCCTCGTTACATGTTATTTGTAGTTACTTTTGTAAAAGCTATAAATTGTGCATAATTAAATGCGACTATCCCTAATCTTAACCCCAACACTAAAGTAAGTACATGTAGTTAATTATTTTTACTCAGTACTGAATTACAACACAGACACCTTAAAATAAGGCGTAACTGTGTTTTAAAAAAAATACAAATGGACACAATAAGTATTTTTTTGACGTGTTAGATAGTTAAAGATGCCTAGTATAAAGTGGGACCCACAGGGACAAATGCTTTGTGAATGTGTGGCTACAAGTATGTGTAGGAATGTTATTATCAGGATTAAACTCTTTTAGCTAAAAAATGCAAGTATTAATTTTATGCAATGCATACATCATGTTAAAGGACAACTCCGGTGAGAAATGACCCTAGGGGTAATTAGCAGATGGTTATCGAGTAGATCGTTCTCTGGGATGCGCTTTCATGAAAATCGAATGTAAAGAGTTTTATCTCTAAAAACAGATTAGCTTATAACGCTTGTCTATGAGGCACAGGGTAAGTGAAATTAAATCACTAGCTAATACCACTAACAAGGCTCAAAATAGCCTCACACTAACACGGCGCAAACCGAAGCATTGAGGCGTTCTTGGATCGACTCGTCGAGACTGTTTTCCAAGATGGCTGCCGTCTGTAAACACGTAATGTACACAGTAAATTCCCCAGTGTTGAATTAACACCGGTCGGTGTTCATATGGGAACAACCAGCAGGGTGTTAAAGTAACACTGAAGCAGTGTTAGAGTTAATAAGATACTTAAGTGATTAATTGAGGGATGATTGTTTGATTATTAACGACACCTGATGATAATGAGCAGAATCACTGAAGGAAAGATGGTGCCGTTTTCTTGAAATGTTTGGGCACCATTATGGAGATCAGTGTTTCCTTTAGTTGGCCAGTTTGACTCCTGGCTTCTGAGGTCAGTTTGTGATTTAAGCAATTGTGTTTTTTAAAACACTTAGTTTGTTGTGAAGGCAACAATATTGCTTTCATCATCATAAAGTAAAATGTTTTCTTAATGTCTCAATGATCAAAACTGTTTTTTTTTAATGTTAATTGATAATATTCACCAACAATGCTTTCTTGTAACTAATAAAACAGTCTGATTTTTTTTTATTTTATAAATGGTGTTACTTATTATCCGCACAAATCAAGAATCAGCATATGAATCTCAACAATGGTGACATACTTGCATGCTGGGAGCCATGATTTTTGTACTGTAGTGGCTCCCAGAATGCATTGCAGCATGAAAGCGTGTCACCGTTGTAGAGATTCATTCGCTGATTCTTGATGTTTCTGTGTTTGGATAAAGATTATTTTTCAGAATGTTTGATCTGTGGCGAGGAAGCACTTGAATATACTCTATTAAGCGTTAACTAATTAGAGCCAGGGATGAGTATAATCAATATTTTTTTATGATGAACCAAGGTTTATCATCTGATAATCTTTGGTTAAACATATTTTGTAACTAACTGTGTTTTGATAAACACTGTTACACAAACTGACCTCAGAAGCCAAGAGGCAAACTGCCCAACTAAAGGAAACACTGATCTCCATAATGGTGACCAAACATTTCAAGAAAACGGCACCATCTGTCCTTCAGTGATTCTGCTCATTATCATCAGGTGTCATTAATAATCAAACAATCATCCCTTAATTAATCACTTAAGTATCTTATTAACTCTAACACTGCTTCAGTGTTACTTTAACACCCTGCTGGTGGTTCCCATATGAACACCGACCGGTGTTAATTCAACACTGGGGAATTTACTGTGTACTGTCTTTATAAAGTATCTTCTTATTAAACTGTTTGTACACTTACACAGTTCTCAATGCTTCGGTCTGCATGTCGCGACCCTCATTATGCTGCCGTGTTAGTGTGAGGCTATTTTGAGCCTTGTTAGTGGTATTAACTAGCCAGTTAATTTTACTTACCCTGTGCCCCATAGACAAGCGTTATAAGCTAATCTGTTTTTAGAGATAAAACTCTTTACATTCGATTTCATGAAAACGCATCCCAGAGAACGATGTACTCAGTAGCCTTGTGTTAATTACCCCTAGGATCTTTTCTCACTGGAGTTGTCCTTTAAGTCATTTTTGGGAGCTCTGTGTAGACCGGTTAGGTGTTTACCATTGGGGTAGGAGCCCTGAAGACTGGTAGGACACGTTAGACCCCTTCAGGGTGCCATTGTTCTGTGTGGCCTGAGCCAGCTTAACTGCGGCCGCTAGCTTCCTGCGCACACAACCAGCCAATTAGAGCAGGGTTAATGCCAACCTTCATCCTAAAATGACCTTGCTCACAGCAGGACGGCCACGCCATTATAGACAGGGAAATCAAAGCCAAGCTTCAAGGGGAGAGTGTTTAAAAGCAGGAAAAGTGAAGCTTGTATCGTGACATTAAATGGCAAAAGTTAAACGTCTCATGCTAGTTTTGTTATCTTTGATGGCAGTCTAGAGATTGCTGAATGTCTTACAGTGAGAATGTGGATTTATGTGTGGAAGCCAGACAGAGGAAAACATGGAGAGCGGGATGAGGGAGACATGTAAGGTTATTAAACATGATACAACAATGGAAATAGGTAGCAAGGTCTACTCAACACAAACACAGATGTATTGAAATAGTGGGAGTCAAAAACAAGGTCAGACACTACCGACTCACTCACATACTACAGCAGTCATTATATAGGATTAGTATATATAATTACACTGTAACAATGACACCTTGAAATAAAGTGTAATATGTAGTTGTTAAGTTTAGGTATTGGGTAGGATTAAGAGATGTAGAATATACATGTACATACTCTGTACTTACTACAATAACTGAGTACTGAACCTGAACCTACCCCTAAACCTAACCATAACCTAAGTAGTTACCTTATATTAACAGTGCTTTCTTAGCTAAGAACACTGTAAGAACGCATAATGTAAAATAAAGTGCAACCTTATGCAGAATAAGCCATTTATAATATAATATTTAGAATAAGGCTTTATAAGTGTCCCAGTAATATGCATGCTAATAAGCAAATAGTTAATAGCGAGAATTGGACCTTAAACTACAGTGTTACCAAAAACATATTTAGCAGTTCATTCCGATGGTTATAAATTAAACAAAATTAGGCCAAAATGATGTTAAACTTTAGATCTATTAATTATTTCCATTATTTTGTAGTAAATGACAGTGATAATCGATCATGAAAACGTTGATCATGTAATCTTAAAATAATGTATATGTAGAGCCGTGCTGAATTTCCAGCAAGTACTGTCCCACTTCAGTCCCAGTTCCAGTCCCATGAATAGGATGACATCTCAAAGTTTGGAAGTCTTTGCAGTAATCCGTTTACACAAAACGTGCAGAGCAGCGCAGGGGCGTCGGACTGGGGGGATAAAGGGTACCGAGTAACCAGGGCCCGAGGCAGGAGCCCTTAGAAGTCAGTTTTCTATACATACACATACATGGTACGGGGCCCAGCAAGATGGTTTGTACCCAGGGTCCAAAATTTGGTGCTACGCCGCTGGAGCAGTGGGTCGCCAGGACCAGGATTGAAAACCACTGCAGTAGGGTAACATTTGAAATCTGGTATTCAAAGTTTAAATTTAAACCTGAAAATAATCAAACCTTCATGATTTGGAAAAGTTTAAAACACTGTGACAAAATGAATCAGAAAAAATAAGACTGCAGTCAGGTTGTGAGTGATCATGTTATGCTAGGATAACATGGATCATCAGGTTACCCGTAAGACCTTCGTTCATCTTCAGAAGACAAATGAAGATATTTCTGATGAAATCCGAGAGCTCTCTGACCCCTCCATAGACAGCAGTTTAATTAATACTTTCAATGTCCAGAAAGGCAGTAAAGACGCCGTTAAAATAGTCCTTGTGACTCCAGCGGTTCAACCTTAATTCATGTAGACTTACTGCAGCACACGCAAAACACTTTTAACGGAGGAGAGATCTTACCTGGCAATGTGGCGCTTTCCAAGGAACCGGAAGTGTTGGAGACATAGTCTGTTTAAAAGAGAAAAGAGAGTAAAATAGTGGAGACACGGTTACTTTATTTCTCATTAATTCTTCTCTTGAACTTTATCTCTTTGTTGGTCTTCATGAATAGTGTCACTTACTCCAGGATATTGAAGAAGTCATTGATCTCCTGGTGAATGGCTCGATGCCAGTATGAAACGATCACCTCTGCAACACAGAGAGCAAATCATCCTCAGAGCATTATAAAACAGGTCACAGGGCATTACAGACGCTACTGTATGAGATTTGAGTATGTGAAATAGACATCCTCTTCCGAAGTTTGGTGTTTTAGAAGTCTCACCCCCTGAAATGGTCTTCATAATGTGCAGGAAACATATGAGCAGACTTCTGGTCTCCGCTTGATCCAGTTTGTCAAAGCGTGAACCAAATCCGATGAGAGACTGGGGCCTGGCAACCTGAATACAGCAATCAGTCATTCTATTGTTACAATATTCATATACAAAGGTCTGTCGTGAAACTCGAGATGGCGCAGGCTAATAGGTCCTTTAAGTGCCTCTATTATGCTATTTTAAAGGCTCCCAATTTAGTTTCCAACAAAAGTTTAACATCAAAGGTCAAAAAACATTAATTTTCTCATAATAAACATTGTACATCACCCCATTTTTTATGATTCTCAAACGACCCGATGGATGAATCAGTCTCTCTAAATCCCTCCTGAGCAGGACGTTACTCAGTGATGCTAATCAGTTTGAGGTACATTATGAGATGTTATAACTGTAATTCCTGACCATCAGCATTAACAAGTGTATGTCCATCAACAAACCTGTGTGTGTGTGTGTGTGTGTTTCTAATTTATTGCGGTGCACATGTGGGAACTGTATCAATACCAGTGCATGCGTTAGCCCAGCACTAACGTGAATGACTGATGGAACATTAAAGTTTTCAAAACAAATCTTGCTCCATCCTTTATCTTTACTCAAAGTAGTAAGAATGACAGACAATCTGCGTCAAAAGACAAAGTTTTAGGTAATACTGCAGCTCACAGCTGGTTTATAGATGTATTTCAGTCAGGGCCGTACCCACCATTGAGGCCCCTGAGGTCCGGACCTCGGTAATTCTCCGAGGTGTACATAATAGAAGTTGCAAAATAATGGCCTATTAAGGCGGCGTGTACAAACAGGTATTCTCGCCTCGCCCGGCGTATGTTTTCAATTGTTTCCAATGGATGCGCCGCACTTTTCAATAGTCCAATCACAGTGGAGGAGAGGCGGGACAAACGCCACAACCACCAACCGGCGCTTCGAACAACGACTGATGTTTGACATCACAACACCGCGAGAGCGCTTAATAATCAGGGATGCAAACTAATAACGTTTTCTTTACCTGGTTTTCTTGGAAGCCTTACATTTACAACTTTGTTTTTACCGATACAGACGAAAATGAAATGACTGCTTCAAACAAAGCTCAGCTTTGATAAGAGAAAAGATACAGGGCAAGAGAAGGAGACTGGGGGAAAAAGAACGAGAGAAGATGATGGCGATGAGACAGAAAGAGCAGGTAGCCCCCTGTGCTCAGAATAGAAAAAGCATTAGCCTACAATATATTCCTAATTGCTACACATAATGTGATTCTTGTCTGTGAAATCCAGGCTAAAGTCTCATCATCTAATATTGAGATTAGGAGCATCACATTTTGATTTCACTCATTGGTTATATTTCCACATTGATTTCTATCTTTGACATGATCGTACTCATTCAACATTAAATATATCAAGGTTATATGTTCAAATAATGTTCTTTACATAATGTAAATCACAAAAATTTACTTTAGCTAGGTTTTCAACGCGGAGTCACATATATGTCGTCTTTGGCTCAATTTAACAACAAAACAGATTTTCTGATTTTCTAATTTGGAGTCCAATTTTGTTGCAACATTTAACCAGATTCTCATTTATAAAAATCTGTTGTCTTCTTAAAATAATGTATACTGCACACTGACATGGTTTTAAAGCTACAGTTAGCTGATTCTTTGATTTTCTTATGTCTTAAAATGCATATGTAAAGGAGGGAAATGTTTTTTTTTTTCAAACAAAATATATACCTCAATAATTATTCATACTTCAGGTTGTGATTTTGAGGAGCAGGACAAACTGGGTACTGACCCCTTTGAGTAGCAGTCGTCAGTTATGCCGCCTTCACGTGCTATCGGAAATGTAATAATTCCCACTTCTGAAGTCGTGATTATGAGCTCATCCCATTCAAATTTCGAAATGGGAGGACGTTCATGTGCAATTTTTACCAAGGTAACTTGTATTTACGACAATGCCGAGAGCATGTGAATGCAGCATTAAATCCCAAAGAGGGATTTTTGAAGAGCGGGTCAAGTTGTTCGTGGACGGACAGAGTACAGCAAACATAGCAACTTACAGCATTATACAAATAGTGACTTGATGTCACGTCACAGACAAGTGAAAATGGTGCGAGGACTCAAGTGCAGGAGAAGGATGATTTATTTGCAAAATAAAACAAACTCAAAACAACAACCCACGAGGGGAAAAAACACATAATAGAATAATAAAATATAAACTTAAACAAACCAACAGAATCACGGGGACGACGGGAGACGCAGACATTACACAAGGATCCAACACAGACTGACAAACACAAGGAGCTTATAAAGGGAAGAAATCAAGAGGGAACAGGTGGGAGAAATCAACACTAATCAGATAACAAGGGGGAGGGATCAGACAGTGACAGAAGCACAAATGCCATACTGACAAAACCCACATGTGCACACAAGACAGGACAGGCATGTGACATTACCCCCTCCTTAAGGAGCGGCTACCAGACGCTCCACTAGGGACGGGCGGGACAGACCAGGGCGGGACGGGAGGGACAGACCAGGGCGGGACGGGAGGGACAGACCAGGGGGGCACGGGGGGGACAGACCAGGGGGGCACGGGGGGGACTGACCAGGGGGGCACGGGGGGGACAGACCAGGAAGAAACAGACAAGGGAGGGGTAAACAAGGGAGGGACAAGGAAAACAAAAAGTTCAAGAGGCCACGGTGGCACACAAAGTTCGAATGGCCAGGACGGCCCGCCGAGGTCGGGAGGCCCACCGAGTTCAGGCGGCCCGCAGAGTTCAGGCGGCCAGGGCGGCGCGGTGAGAGCAGGACTCCTGGGTGGCGCGGTGAGTGCAGGGGGCGCCAGGGAGGAGCGGTGAGAGCAGGACGCCTCAGCGGCGCACGGAGAGCAGGACGCCTCAGCGGCGCACGGAGAGCAGGACGCCTCAGCGGCGCACGGAGAGCAGGACGCCTCAGCGGCGCACGGAGAGCAGGACGCCTCAGCGGCGCACGGAGAGCAGGACGCCTCAGCGGCGCACGGAGAGCAGGACGCCTCAGCGGCGCACGGAGAGCAGGACGCCTCAGCGGCGCACGGAGAGCAGGGCGCCTCAGCGGCGCACGGAGAGCAGGGCGCCTCAGGGGCGCAGGGAGAGCAGGGCGCCTCAGGGGCGCAGGGAGAGCAGGGCGCCTCAGGGGCGCAGGGAGAGCAGGGCGCCTCAGGGGCGCAGGGAGAGCAGGGCGCCTCAGCGGCGCAGGGAGAGCAGGGCGCCTCAGCGGCGCAGGCAGGGCGTTGGGGAAACTTCTCCAGTCCAGCAGTATCCACCGGCACTGGGACCACCGGAATACGATCTGCTGGCATTGGGACCACCGGAACATGATCTGCCGGAACTGGGACCACCGGAACACGATCCACCGGCACAGGGACCACCGGAACACGATCCGCCGGCACAGGGACCACCGGAACACGATCCGCCGGAACTGAGACCACCGGCACACGATCCACCGGAACTGGGACCACCGGAACTGCCTCCGGGGCTTCGGATAAAGCCCTGTGCTCCTTCCACGCATGCAGGACTGCCACCACAAAGCATCCCATCACAGCCCTCCAGGCCGTTTCCGGACTCGGGACCACCGGAACGGAGTCCACCGGCACAGGGACCACCGGAACACGATCCACCGGCATAGGGACCACCGGAACACGATCCACCGGCACAGGGACCACCGGAACACGATCCACCGGCACAGGGACCACCGGCACAGGGACCACCGGAGTTGTGGATGACACCCTGTGCTTCTCCCAAGCATGCAGGACTGCCACCACAAAGCCTCCTTTTACAGCCCTCCAGGCCATGTCTGGACTCAGGGCTCCCGGACTCGGGACCCCCGGAACTGGCACCGAGGGAGAACTTCTCTGCTGAGTCCTCATTGTATGGTTGGATCCTTCTCTGTCACGTCACAGACAAGTGAAAATGGTGCGAGGACTCAAGTGCAGGAGAAGGATGATTTATTTGCAAAATAAAACAAACTCAAAACAACAACCCACGAGGGGAAAAAACACATAATAGAATAATAAAATATAAACTTAAACAAACCAACAGAATCACGGGGACGACGGGAGACGCAGACATTACACAAGGATCCAACACAGACTGACAAACACAAGGAGCTTATAAAGGGAAGAAATCAAGAGGGAACAGGTGGGAGAAATCAACACTAATCAGATAACAAGGGGGAGGGATCAGACAGTGACAGAAGCACAAATGCCATACTGACAAAACCCACATGTGCACACAAGACAGGACAGGCATGTGACATTACCCCCTCCTTAAGGAGCGGCTACCAGACGCTCCACTAGGGACGGGCGGGACAGACCAGGGCGGGACGGGAGGGACAGACCAGGGCGGGACGGGAGGGACAGACCAGGGGGGCACGGGGGGGACAGACCAGGGGGGCACGGGGGGGACTGACCAGGGGGGCACGGGGGGGACTGACCAGGGGGGCACGGGGGGGACAGACCAGGAAGAAACAGACAAGGGAGGGGTAAACAAGGGAGGGACAAGGAAAACAAAAAGTTCAAGAGGCCACGGTGGCACACAAAGTTCGAATGGCCAGGACGGCCCGCCGAGGTCGGGAGGCCCACCGAGTTCAGGCGGCCCGCAGAGTTCAGGCGGCCAGGGCGGCGCGGTGAGAGCAGGACTCCTGGGTGGCGCGGTGAGTGCAGGGGGCGCCAGGGAGGAGCGGTGAGAGCAGGACGCCTCAGCGGCGCACGGAGAGCAGGACGCCTCAGCGGCGCACGGAGAGCAGGACGCCTCAGCGGCGCACGGAGAGCAGGACGCCTCAGCGGCGCACGGAGAGCAGGACGCCTCAGCGGCGCACGGAGAGCAGGACGCCTCAGCGGCGCACGGAGAGCAGGACGCCTCAGCGGCGCACGGAGAGCAGGGCGCCTCAGCGGCGCACGGAGAGCAGGGCGCCTCAGGGGCGCAGGGAGAGCAGGGCGCCTCAGGGGCGCAGGGAGAGCAGGGCGCCTCAGGGGCGCAGGGAGAGCAGGGCGCCTCAGCGGCGCAGGGAGAGCAGGGCGCCTCAGCGGCGCAGGCAGGGCGTTGGGGAAACTTCTCCAGTCCAGCAGTATCCACCGGCACTGGGACCACCGGAATACGATCTGCTGGCATTGGGACCACCGGAACATGATCTGCCGGAACTGGGACCACCGGAACACGATCCACCGGCACAGGGACCACCGGAACACGATCCGCCGGCACAGGGACCACCGGAACACGATCCGCCGGAACTGAGACCACCGGCACACGATCCACCGGAACTGGGACCACCGGAACTGCCTCCGGGGCTTCGGATAAAGCCCTGTGCTCCTTCCACGCATGCAGGACTGCCACCACAAAGCATCCCATCACAGCCCTCCAGGCCGTTTCCGGACTCGGGACCACCGGAACGGAGTCCACCGGCACAGGGACCACCGGAACACGATCCACCGGCATAGGGACCACCGGAACACGATCCACCGGCACAGGGACCACCGGAACACGATCCACCGGCACAGGGACCACCGGCACAGGGACCACCGGAGTTGTGGATGACACCCTGTGCTTCTCCCAAGCATGCAGGACTGCCACCACAAAGCCTCCTTTTACAGCCCTCCAGGCCATGTCTGGACTCAGGGCTCCCGGACTCGGGACCCCCGGAACTGGCACCGAGGGAGAACTTCTCTGCTGAGTCCTCATTGTATGGTTGGATCCTTCTCTGTCACGTCACAGACAAGTGAAAATGGTGCGAGGACTCAAGTGCAGGAGAAGGATGATTTATTTGCAAAATAAAACAAACTCAAAACAACAACCCACGAGGGGAAAAAACACATAATAGAATAATAAAATATAAACTTAAACAAACCAACAGAATCACGGGGACGACGGGAGACGCAGACATTACACAAGGATCCAACACAGACTGACAAACACAAGGAGCTTATAAAGGGAAGAAATCAAGAGGGAACAGGTGGGAGAAATCAACACTAATCAGATAACAAGGGGGAGGGATCAGACAGTGACAGAAGCACAAATGCCATACTGACAAAACCCACATGTGCACACAAGACAGGACAGGCATGTGACACTTGAGTACAACTTTGCAGAACGTTTTCATTCACAGACAGCTTTATTACACACCACGGGAAAGGGAATATTCGAAAAACCACAATATTTTAACACAACCTTCTTGCAATCACGTCATTTTCTATAGGACACAGCTGATTGGTTCCTGCTGTATCAGTAGCCAATGAGCTTGTGTGATCAACTTTAAAATATATTTGGTTAGCATTTGCCTTAGCAGTGCAGCTCGCTTTCAGAAGCCATACACCTTCCCCAGCTCCACCAGGGGCCTATTGCACAAAACTAGGATAAGGGATTAAGCTGGGATATCTTGGTGATCCTTGCTCAATTTATCCACTAATGTTATTTTTCGTTATTGTTCTTGGTGTGAGTGTGCCTTTAGGGTACGTTTACATGACAGCGGTGTGATTAATTTTGCATACAGATGAGAAGATCACCTAGCCGGGATGCCAGCCGAACTCAGCCCCGCCCACAACATTTTTAGGTCGGGCAGTTCGGTCTGGCCTCGCTCCATAGAGGAGTAATTATCCCCGAACAGAAACTGTTCTGACCAATGAGATCATCAGGGCGGGCTTTAGACGATGACGGACAGATGATCAACAGGAACGTAATCATCACGTCATCAAAGGGGCTTGGATTATATTTGTTCGAATCCTAAACGGAGAGCTTGTTTGTGCATTCACCTTCACATTTCTCTCAGAAATGATGATCATGTTGGGTAAGTACTCTGTGTGTCATTAAATTATTTAATTTTTTTACAACACCGGCAAAGATCGTGTATTCCAGCCTGATTTCAGCGCGTGCAGACAGGGTTGCCAAGTTTTTACAACAAAACCCGCCAACTACTAGCCCTAAACAATAGCTTCTCGGGGGGTTCTCCGGGGAGAAAATGGCTTTTGGGGGGTAAATGTTATTTTGGCAAGGCTGTCTGCTAAAATTCGCACTCATAGGTCTATATATCACATAATAGTCACTTTAACCCGCGGACATAGAAAACAACCCGCAGAAAAAAAACGCGGACTTGGCAACACAGTGCAGTTGAGCTATGTTGACGTCTCTTCGTTGCTCTGATTGGTTGTAGGTCTGTCCAATTGATGTCTTTCCTGGTTGGGTTGAAACACGCCCCATAATCACAGCCCAATGGAGCATCAGACTCATATTCTGACTAGAATTGAGTATGACCACGTCAGGCAGAAGATCACCAAGATATCCCGGCTTAATTCCTTATCCTAGTTTTGTGCATTAGGCCGCTGTATAGATCTGTATACGGGTAATTCATGTTCACTCTATTGTATAGCTGCATCATGTCTTACTTGCTCACAGCAGCATGTCATATATATATATATATATATATATGTATGTAGCAAGTCCTGTACTTCTGCATCAGCAATAACCAACAGCATCAGTGCAGCAGATCTATTCAGCCAAGTCCAAACATATCAACATTGCCATATCCATTACCACGCCAAACAACCAGAGACCAGAGAGTTATTAGGACAGAAATACAATTTTAATTGAATATATTCACACATTCAATGCAAACCTCTTATGGCAAACTAAGGCCACAATGCATTGTGCAATAACCAGCAAAGACCACAAAGCTGACCTAAAGGACTACGATTGCTGAGCAGACACTCGTCAAGAAGCCACTGTACTGCAGTCTCTACCTCCAGCATTCAGCCTAACGGTTAGACTACAGCCCTTTACTCAGTGATCTCAGCCGTGCAGCCCATGTCGGAATAAAGAATAAAGAAATGAATGTCATATTTATGTTTCACTCTTGAATGACTATAACCTCGATAAGTCATTCCTAGGCCAAACTTCAGAAAACATAATTTATTGGAAACATTCTCTGCCTGTCAGAAGTCAAGCCTGCCAGGATTAGATTATCCTCAAAAAACAACAATACACTGAACAATGTGGATCTTACTTACCTATTAGTTGTTGTTGATGTAAAGACAATAGATACGGTTTTGCAGTATCTTAGCCAAAACATTTCTGGGGTTCTCAGAAGTAGAAGTTATCGTAGTTGTGTAAACTTCTATAGCGCTGAACAGAAACTACTATAATTAAGTTTGTACATTCCCATTTGCCTCCCCAAAAGCAAAATAAATCTATGATAGCATTTTTCTGCGACTTTCCAAAAGAGATTGATTAAGTTGGTCAGAATAGAGAAAGGAAATTTGCCATCACTCCATCATGCAGCAGCGTTAACCAGTTTTATGTCATTTACTGCCAAGGTTATAAAACACAAAGTATAGTGTTTTGAATGTATATTAAATATTTGTAAAAAAGGAAAACATATTTAACAAAAATGTTGCTGGATTTACAATGTTAATAACTGTGAACCCATCATCACAGTCTCTGAAAGGGCCTATTCATTGGGAGAAAATGCAATAAAATGTGTGCCTGCTCTGGGTTATGTTTGGAGCACCTGGTGCACAATTAGACACTTGCATTATAATTCTCATATGGGATCTGAGTTTGGCATCACGGAGACTGCATTAAACTGGTTTAAGTCTTACTTATCAGACCGTAGGCAGTTTGTTGCCATAAGTCCAAAATTGGCTCAGTCAGATTTGGTGTTCCCCAGGGATCTACTCTGAGTCCTTTACTCTTTAGTAAGTATATTTCCCCCTTCGGTCAGCTCTTTAGAACACTTGGACTCAAGTTTCATTTGTTTGCAGTTCCCACAGCTGAAGATCTACAAACGTTCCCGCTGATCCTGCAGCCTATCTGGCAACCTCGAGTCAGTGGGAGGGGGATAGTGATTGCAGTACTAGTTTTGGCCACAATCTTACATAAGCCGCGTTTCCACCACAGGAACTTTACCCAGGAACCAGGAACTTTGGGTGGTACTCGGTGTGTTTAGACCGCAGGAACCAGGGTCTAAATGAAGTTCCGGCTAAATATTTCCCCCTCCAAACGGCCCTGCTCGCGAGGTAGTACTTTTTCAAAGTTCAGGAACTTTCGAGGGCGGGACTTGGGCGCTGAACATGCTGATTGGTTGAGCTCACGCAGCATTTTATTTCAACTCGGCATTTTTAAAAGTCTTTTGTGAGGTTCGGTCTACGTTCAGTAAATATCAGTCTTGCTCTCTGTCTGATGGCGCGCGTTCGTCTCAGCCATCTCACGTTCAATGTCCGTAATAGCTGATAATAATATACATTGTCATTTTAAATCTAGCTTTACAAGCTTTCTGAATATGCTGCTCTTTTCTGTCGTTGTTAATTTCCTCTTTAGTAAACCTAACGTTATACAAACCAGCAAAAGCAGCACAGCTTGAATCTCTTCCATACTCGATATTCATTTTTTTAGTCTATTTTTCACCATGTAAACGACCTGACCGATTACTTTTAAGTGTGCGTCCTTACATGACGTGACCGCGCGCGCCGCGCTCATGTTGACAAGAGAGGAAAGCTCATTTTTCTGAGGGGTAAACTTTTTATTTCGTAAGTTATGAAGATAATGTTGGAGTAATGACACAGCGTATATTGCCCCAGGCAGTTTTTACTTTAACTGCGCCTGACAGAAGATTTTTTTCTTCCTGAGATGATTATTACACTTTACAACAGATAAATAGCTATAAATAATACTGTATTAGTCCTGGTGGCCGTTAAGAGTTGCTATGGCTACAGTAAACACACTCCAGCTGCTGGAGAAAACAGCGTTGACATTTTTGATGCGGCAGACAAACTGCATGTGACAAAATGATTGCGATTGAAAGTCATCACATGTAAACACCAGATCGGTTTAGATACGTCTCATGTAAACAGTCCCCTAAATCTTTCAATCGGTACAAAAAATGTCATAATTTTTTGTTCATTTTTGCGGTCGCGCAAAAATGATTTTTGTCCGTCACTGGCTTGGAGGAGCAGTCGCGCGCAGTCCTACATCACCGGACTAATCTGCCTAATCTTCTCGGTATTTTAGATCGCGGTGGAAACGCAGACAGTAGCAGGTCTGGGGGGAGAAAAGTTCCTTTAAAAAAGTTCCTGGTACAAATTGTTCCGGGTAATTTTGGTGGAAACGGGGCTATACACTTCCTTTAACAGTTAAAAGTTCAGATTAATTATCTGGTGCCAGACCATGCAAGGATTTATAAGTAAGCATTAAAATCTATACGAAACCTGACAGGGTAGAGATTCTAAAATAGGAATAGAAATAGCAAGTGATGTGCTCTCTAGACCTGGTCCCTGTCCGGATTCTAGCAGCTGAGTTTCGGACATATTGCAGTTTATTTAGGGTAGTTTTCGAGACCCCTGCAAGCAAAGCATAATCACCATGAGAGAAGACGAATGTATTGATACATTTTTCTCCCACAGAAAATGAAAACACAAGGGAGCAATCTTGCAATATTTCTAAGATGAAAAAATGTAGTTTTACTTAGTAGTGTTCTGGACATGATGGTCAAAGGTTGAGTGGGCGTCAAAAATCACCCCCAAGTTTTATTTTATTTTATTTAGAACTCCAAGACAGAGCTGTCTACATTTAGTGTTGAAGATCCAGCTTTATGCACATGATGGGTTGAACCAATAAGCATAAACTCTGTCTTATCACTGTTATGGCAAAGAAAATTGTGAAACATCCATATTTTTTTCTCTGAAATACAGTGTTCCAGAAAAGCAACAGCTGCAGGGTCACCGTGTTTTGAGTGAATGTGAATCTGGATAGAGCAGATCTGGCAACCCGGATGCCCAAACACTACTGACTCTGTGATTGGTCGATAGCTGGAGGGCGGAGCTTCAGGCCAAAATACAATATGTTGTCAACATCAACATCAGTTGAGCGCTGCAACAACAACTTTTAAATGATGATATCCTGACCGGACTACTGCTGTCAGTGATAGAAGTATTTGAAATGAACATGATTTCTTAATGTCTTGAGCCAGATATCAGGGCCATTTTATGATTCATTGAAATACATTTCTTACATACAGTTCTTTTAAGACTCCAAGGCTTGATATCCGCTCCTGACTCAACTCGCTTACCCCCGATGGGTGACCGGGCTTTTTCTTCCCTTGCTCCAAAACTCTCTTCCGTGAGAGATTAGACATGCAGAATCCTTGCAGAATTAGTGTTTTTAAACCCCTTCTTAAAGCAGCACTAGGTAACTTTTCAACCTTCATAATATATTTTTTAAGACTCTTGTGATGATAAATCGACTTACAATAGGTTGAATGACATGTCTGCCATAGCCTGATGGGGTCTGTATCGTTTTTAATCGAACTTTTAAACTTCGGGTTTCGGGTAGTAACCCGAGAACAAAAAGAACTACAAAATTCGACTGCTTTACGGCATATACGTCACTTCCACCAACACACACACTTCCTTACATTCTGACGTGCGAGCCCAACTTTGTTAGTCAGATAATATAGTCATGTCCGAAGCAGCACAGACACATAAGAAAGAAAAGGTTTTGTTGGAGGAAAGCAATAAGAGGAAACCAAAAAGTGATGGGATTAAAGGCAGGACGAGGATCAACATGTGACCAGCGTTTGCTCGTTGGCGTGAGCTGAAGGAGGCGTGCCCGACCGATGCTGTCCTGCTTGTTACGGTGATTACCGACCACTCAAACATTGAACTGAAGCATCATATAGATTCTGTCAAACGGTAACCAATAGACTTCTATAATGACGCTGGCTTGTAAACGTGAGCATCGCGATTATTTGGCGTTTGAAAAAAATAAAACTCATGAAATTATATTCATATGACACGCTGAAACATAAGCCACTGACTGAACCTGGGATGAAGACATTTCACACGCGCCGCCAGAAGAACACCTGCATGTGAACTCCTCCTGCAGTGTTCAGGGGAACTGTTAGTGCTGCACCGACCCGCGGGACGCTTTTATGAAGTTATTTGGCCCGCCCCGCACCACTGGATATATTTTTACAACCCACCGCACACCCGCGACCATTAAATAGACATACGGGGTCCGCGGGTTATGAGACGACCTGCGCATCACTAGTTCAGGGCTATCAGGGCTGTCATGTCAGCAAATGCACACGCGATGGCATCCCCTGTTGTAGGATGACAGAGCTTACGACAGTAGTTGAGGACATTATTTTTTCCCAACTGTAGGGGGACCCCGAGAGCAAAAGTTGCCAAGTGCTGCTTTAAAACTCTTTTTTTTAAATACTTGCTTATATGTGATTTCAGTTTTTTTGTGTGTGTATTTCTTGTTTAGTATATTTTTTTTACGTTTTATTTCTCTGTTTTTGTGTATCTGTTTTTACTTTTGCATTGTGTCCTTTTTGTAAAGCACTTTGAGAAGTAGCATTTAAAGGTGCTATATAAAATAAAGATTATTATTATTATTATTATTATGATTATAACCAACCCTTTATCTATACTTTGTTAGAAGATAAACCAGGTCTTTGCTCCTCTAAGACCAGATTTTCTTCACTTTATTTGATCTTTCTTTTAATAAAGGTGAATAAAAGACTATATGTAAATTAAATTCAATAGTTTACTGCATTGATGCTAAAATTACATTGCCCATAACCTTTTATTTCTGAAAACAATCATTAGGAACTCTACGGCTGGACTAGAATAAAATGTGCAAAACTTGTACCTTTACAATTACTTGGCACTGAGTCCATCTAAGGCGCCAATATAAAGCTTTTAGTGGTTTCTGACCAACATTAAAGGGTGAAGAGGGTGTACATCTGAGGTTTCAGCCCCAGTGCTTCTGCACACTTTGGTACTGCTTTTTTGCACATTGGAGTTACACCTAATATAAGAATAAGTTTAAATGGATTGTTTTAATCTGAATGAATTCATTTGAATTGATTACTCCGAACATTTACATGAACCCTAAATAAAGTGATCGGGTTTATATGTCAATCAGCGTCTGATCGGACTGAATATTTTGACATGTTCACATGAAGCATTGAGCCATGCTACTGTTATTTATCAAGCAGTAAAAACGCCCATTCCCACGGCCAAAGCAGTCATCCGTGAATTAGAGTCCGAAACAAGGACTGGTGGGACGTTGTCCTGCTCCACTTCACAGACGATTTATTGACACTCATTTGTGTCATTTTATTCAACCGGAAGAACAGCTCAATCCACACGTCATGTGTCATTACTCCATTTCCATGTCATTGCATATACGCAGTACTCTCCAGTTTCGTTTTTTCGATCCGATCAAGTGTTTACATGTCCTCTCAATCGGATTACAAAAGGAATAAACCACCCCATACGATCCGAATGAAATTCAGAAACTCAGATCTGGCCAATTAATTCTTATTGATGTGGAAACGTGACTTTTCCGATTATTCAGACTGCGCTACTAATATTATTACAATCGTATTATTATTATGAACCATGTAAACTCAGACTCTGCAAGATGTGCTCCCTGTTCAAAATGTAAATTCTTGTACATGAGTCGTGGCTTACCTTTTCACATCCATCCATCTTCTCACTGTTGCTGCGATTCGACTCAATGCTGATGAGAGAACCTCTGGAGTCTGCATTATTAGCTGTTGATACGGCCAGCGAAGAAAAGGCTGGGGAAGCAAAAGGTGTACATGTGAAAGGCAGTTTGTATTTTTAATTTTTTAATTTATTTGTGGGTGCGGGGGTTGTCAAGCTCCAAAAAGGACCAAACCCCCCCCCCATAAAAGTAGTGTTTGGCATCAATAATGTCACAAAAATACCAACAACATTGAGGGTGAAATGACACAATCTTAAAAGGTCAATCTCATGTCAATCTTGAGTACCTATAGAGTAGTATTGCATCCTTCACATCTCCGAAAAGTCTTTAGTTTTATTATATTTATAAAAGAAATATGGGCTGTACCGAATCTTTCCGGAAAAAAACGAGCGCCTGGAGGCGTATCGTGTGGGCGGAGCTAAAGAATGACAAGCGCGCAAAGCGGTGACGTCCTCAAGCGTGGAGAAACCCATGGCTATCGATCTCAGCTAATAGATATATGATCCAGAATCAGATCCGGAGGCTGAAATAAATTGGACAGGAGAAACAGCAACATCAGGACGTCTGTCTCTGTGGTATGGACTGTATTTAGTGGCCTGTCAACATTTGTGTGTGTTTACTCTCAGTTTATGAGGACATGATTCGGTTTATGGACTATTGTATGTGACTAAACCTTAGCAGTAGCAAGCAAAACGGTTTTGCATGTCAGACTAGTGTAACGTTATACAGAGAACAGCAATGGAGTAACCGTTAGCGCATTTGAATGACGAAGCACGCGATCGTGTCGTTTACTGATGTTTACTCATGCGACGATAGCCGACAGCACAGACATTTGAAGCAGTTTTACTCACCGGCTGCTTCCAAAGCAGGACCGAACCTTTATCGCTGGGACCGCTCCGTCTAAAACACACTTCTTTGGTATGATTTGGTGAAGTCCTGACAGCAGTGAACGGTGGAGATCCACTTTGCGACGCGACTTAAGCGATGTTGTGAAGCTTCCCGTCATTTCTGCGTTCAAATCGGTTCAAATGCAGCGCTGCCTTCCCAGAATGCTGTGCTGAAGCGTTGAAGTCGCTCGACGTCACCCATAGGAATAAAGTGGAGCGCGGCGCGGACTATAACGACAGAAGTGTTCACGTGTTCATCTGCAGCTGAGCGAGTGTTTATGGGCGTGCATTTCCTCTCTCGCTCTAGTCACGCGCGCACCCTACCGGGAGAAGAGCCCGTACGGCCCATACAAGGACCTTCCGCTCTATCGACGTCAAGCCGAGCCATACTCGAAAAAAACTCTCCGAAACTTGTGAGAAACCGGAAGGAGTATTTTTGACACAGAAATACTCCATCAAACGTCCAACATTAGTTTTTGAAACTTTGTCTATGTTTAGGATGGGAATCCAAGTCTTTAACAGTGTAAAGAGCTCAGTATGCATGAAACAGCATTTCACCCCCCCTTTAAGTATTGTAAATTGTAATAGACCGTTTATTTTTGTGTGTAGTGCTCTATCTAAGAACATACCTATACCTGTAATGGAGTTGAGCACTTCCTTGGAGAAGGAGGCATCCATTGAGTTCCCGTGGCGTAAGACATGGGTCACCTGACCTGCCAAACCTACACCCACATTCAGATCATCTCTGGAACCCTGCGGGACATTATTGTGTGGAGTGGGAGAGAAGGTAATGAGATTTCATTCTGATTATTGGAGAAGGGTTTGTCTAAACTCGGGGGTGTGAAATGACGGGTCATTTTTGGTTTTTGGTTATGGATTTGTATGTGACTGTGTCAAAATTTTACTCAAGAAATTTCCCATAATTCATTTAAATATAAAAAGAAAAAAATTATTCACATTTATATGTACATAAAGTATTTAAAAATGGAATGTAATATGTTTCTTAGTTTTAGGTATAAACTGATAGAATCAAGAGACGATGGAGATTTTTGCTGAACAAAGTTTATAAAGCAACCGGTTTCATTATTACATTTATTGAAAACTGGCTGACAATAGTGAAAATATAGGCTGGATACCAGCCGAACTCAGCCCCGCGGCTACATCAGTTGAGCTCGGGCGGTTCGCTCTGGACTTGATCTGTAAAGGAGTGATTATGCCTGTACAGAAACTGACCAATGAAATCATCAGAGCGGGCTTTAGACGATGACGGACAGATGATCAACAGTAACGTAATCATCACGTCATCAAAGGGCTTTCTTTTCTCTGCACAAAATATGATCCCAAAAAGCAATTTTTATGACTTACAGGCAAAATAAAAGGATTAGGAGGGAGCAGCTGTGCTATCAAACATAATACAAGTGCTTTGTAGCAATCCATTGTTTTGTTGAGCTCCTTCTTAACAAGTCCCAAGTGAGGTTAAATTTTGCCCAAGTCTGGCTTTTATTTTTTTGCATTGTATTTGGTGTGAAATCGATTATTAATATGACTAATATTATAAATAATAAACAATACTCAAGTATAGTAAAGTTACTCAAGCACTTTACACCCCTGTTTAAACTTCAGAGCTTGTTTAACTGATATCAGTTATTGATTAAAACAAGAGCAATGCTTCTATATTATGTTTAATATCCATTGATGAATATCCCCAGTGAGTGTACCTGGTCACTAGCCGTCAGGCAGATTGGAAACAGATCTCTGAGGAAAAAGCGAGGCATGTTGTCAAGGATCAGTCCATAAAGAGGCAGGTACAGCGATGCTATCCGTGCCTGTTTCTCCTACACACACACGCACACGCACACGCACACGCACACGCACACGCACACACACACAAAATTCAGTTAACAACACAATTCACGATTTACAGAAATTACAGAAAAACTACACTGTAAAAATATTTTGTTGATTTAACTTAAAAAAGTAAGTATAGGTTGCCTTAAAATTTTGAGTTTATTGAAATTAAAAATTTGAGTTGATACAATGAAGGAAATTGGTTTAATAAATAGAAACTCAAAATATTATTGAATGATGAAAATGACAGAATTTGTCATGTTTACTGCATCATCACAAATAAAACACACACAATTACCCAATATGCACACAAAATATTTTAATAATATTTGAATAAAGGTTGTCGAATCTCAAAAATGTTCATTGTATTAACTCTTTTTTTTTTATTTCAATGAACACAAAATTAAGGCAACCAGGTTACTTATTTATACTTATATATACATTTTTTATGTATATTTTTTATGTATATAGTATATTTTAAGTGCTAACATTGACAAAATTCACCTTTACGGCATAACGGGAGTCCAGTGAATGTTTGGCCATGAGGTTCTTCAGGCAGGCCAGGGCGAGGTGTCTCAGGTCTTGCTCGTCTTGCAAAGCCAGCCCCAGCTCTCGCAATAACAATCCTGTGAGAAAATGTTTCCTGCAGAACTCTTCTGTCAAACTATACTCTGGAAAGCCCACTGAGAGGTAAGACAGAGACAGAAAACACACCACTGTTAACCTTCTTAAAGTGATCCCTTACGGAAAGAAAATATATTTCCCTATATATGAATGATCAACATATTAAATTATATATAAATAAAAATATACCAAATAATATCTTAAAACATATAGAATAATACATAAGCAATTGCCGCATTTCATATATTGAAAAATATGTGACTATATATTTACTAATATATAATAAAGCATGTAATTTTGTATTCAGTAATACACTTCAGAATATATTTGTGATCGGATATGGTACTGCGTGTGTATAATATATTGCATATATAGCACACCTGTATGTACTAAAGCATTTAGCAAAGAGACTGTGCTGAAGAGAGCCCCGATATTACTTTTTACATTACAAAATAATTCACCTTAAAACACTAACAGATCTACCCCTATATTACAAAACACAAGATTTTTTTTTTTACATTTATCTCTACTTTAACAGTCAGAAGCAAAGCATGCTGGGAAAGAGAAATCTGCTGTAACTCATTCTGTGAATGTGTGTATACACTGATCAGGCATTACTATATTAATATTAATATTAACATCAATATTAATATTAATATCAATATTATTATATATTAGGCAACAAGTGAACATTTCATCATTTTGTTAGAATCAGGAAAATGGGCAAGCGTAAGGATTTGAGTGAGTTTGACAAGGGCGGCTGAAATTGTGACGGCTAGACGACTGGGTCAGAGCATCTCCAAAACCGCAGCTCTTGTGGGCTGTTCCCGGTCTGCAGTGGTCGGTCTCTATCAAAAGTGCTCCCAGGAAGGAACAGTGGAGAACCGGCCACAGGGTCATGGGCGGCCAAGGCTCATTGATGCTCGTGTGGAGCGAAGGCTGGCCCGTGTGGGCCGATCAAACAGACGAGCTACTGGAGCTCAAACTGCTCCAGAAGTTAATGCTGGTTCTGATAGAAAGGTGTCAGAATACACAGAGCATCTCAGTTTGGGGCGGCATAGACCAGCCAGAGTGCCCATGTGACCCCTGACCCCTGAAAGCACCAGCAGAACTGGACCACGGAGCAACGGAAGAAGGTGGCCTGGTCTGAGGAATCACGTTTTCTTTTACATCACGTGGATGCGTGGCTTACCTGGGGAACACATGGCCCCAGGATGCACTATGGGTAGAAGGCAAACTGGCAGAGGCAGTGTGATGCTTTGGGCAATATTCTGCTGGGAAACCTTGGGTCCTCCATCCATGTGGATGTTACTTTTACACGTACCCCCTACCTAAGCATTGTTGCAGACCCATGAACACCCTTTAATGGAAAAGGTATTCCCTAGTGGCTGTGTTGGAATGGTTTGAGGAGCACAACAACATGTTTGAGGTGTTGATTTCCCCTCCACATTCCCCAGACCTCAATCCAATCGAGCATCTGTGGGATGAGCTGAACTAACAAGTCCAATCCATGAAGGCCCCACCTCACAACAGGACTTAAAGGATCTGCTGCTAAGCTCTAGGTGCCAGATACCACAGAACTTCAGGGGTCTAGTGGAGTCCATGCCTCAACGGGTCAGGGATGTTTTGGCCGCAAAATGGGGACCAACACAATATTAGGAAGGTGGTCATAATTATATGCCTGATTGAAGTATATGTGTGTACATACATTGGAATAAACCTCATTGGTTCTTGCTGAAGTTAAAACGTGCTGCGTTATACAAGAATGAACCTCATTGGTCCTTGTATGTCAAGCGAACATTCTTGAGATCCTGTTTACCATCACTGATATGTTGATGAATGTTTATATGTGAAAAAAAGCCTAAATTAAGTCTGTTCGTTGTATAAAACGTCAGTGTTTCTTCAGAAAACACTGGATTATTTTAGTGACCTCTCAATTAACTTTTTGAAGCTTCAAACCGGTAGTTGCATAGCTGTAGATGGAGAGACACATTTCTCTTAGATTTCATCAGAAATATCTTCATTTGTGTTCCATAAGGTGAATGAAAGTCGTAGGGGTTTGAAAAGACAAAAGGGGAAAACGAAAACCGCCGCCCGTACTATTGGCCAGGCGATGTCCACTTTAGTGGTCTAGGAGCGGCATCTCTGGCTCAACCTGGCCGACATAGGGAGACCGATAAGTCCCGGTTCCTGGACTCCCCTATTTCGTCGGCTGGGTTGTTCGGCGACGCGGTCGAGATAAGAGTAAATAATGACTGAATTTCCCTTTTGCCAATATATAATGTCAGTCCCTTCACATCTGTGTATTGACGCCAAAGGTTTCTCATTAAAAGTAATGGCGTTCCTAGGTAGTTACTATATAGACGTCAAGCATCTTAATAGTGATATACAAGGCGTTTGACCCTGCTTCAGTTTTGGACGCCTTTGGAGTGACAATGAGTTGGATTTCCTGAACAATCAGACTGGTTTTACTTTTTTTTATAAGCTTTTAGCATTTATTGAATAAATGTTATATTTAATTATATCAAGTTCAATAAAACACACGTAATAGTTACCCTGAGCACTTTGGGTTTCCGGTGATTCCTTGTCTGACAGAGAGAGAAGCAAGACAGAGAGACTGTTAGGTGGGGTCTACAGTATGTAATGAGAATTTAGATAAGCATGAAGTTATGTGAATGAGACACAAAGAGGCGGAGATTGTGGTGCTCTCTGACCTGTGATTCGTGCAGACGGGATGGGAAGACTCAGAGGGACATAGTGCTCATAATTACACACTTCCCTTATGAACTCAAACTTCAGCTCAAACAGCGTCTGCGAAAATAACATTTCCATCCAAAAACATTGGATGATAATCTTCGCAACATAGAGCTTCATGAACAGAGACAGTCAATGAATTAAACAGCCAGACAAAAACACACATAAATGATACACAAATATCATTACATAAGATTTATTTTTCTGTCTTTTAATGTGTCGTGTTCTTGTGTTAATGCAAAAGCTGTGCTCACACTAGACACACTAGACCTGAGCCAAGAGGTCAGTCTGTCATGATCAGATTCTCTATTGCTCACACATCCTCTTGTCATACAATGCATTTGAATGGAAGTCAATGGTTACTGCTGTGCTACTCTGGTGAGAATGTTTAAAATGTGGCGTACCTTATTGTCACTGGCTGTGATCATGTTTATGTAGTTGCTGATCAGTTTAAAGGTGAAGCCTCTGTCCATGAACGTGAAGCACCGCTGAGGATAGGAAATACACATTTATATCCCGATAGCAAACTACAGTTTATAACAAGCTGTTAAGAAAAGGGTGAATGCTGTGGGAATCACAACATTTAAAGGACAACTCCGGTGAGAAATGACCCTAGGGGTAATTAACAGATGGTTTCCGAGTAGATCATTCTCTGGGATGCGCTTTCATGAAAATCGAATGTAAAGAGTTTTATCTCTAAAACAGATTAGCTTGTAACGCGAGTGTATGAGGCACAGGATAAGTGAAATTAAATGGCTAGTTAATACCACTAACAAGGCTCAAAATAGCCTCACACTAACACAGCAGCATAATGAGGGTCCCTACATGCAAACCGAAGCATTGAGAACTGTGTAAGAGTACAAACAGTTTAATAAGAAGATAATTTATAAACACAGCGCATTACGCGTTTACAGACGGCAGCCATCTTGGAAAACAGTCTCGACGAGTCGATCCATGAATGCTGTGCTAAGTGAGCTGATCGATAGGAATTAAGTTTGTGAAATCTAATTACATGGAAATGCATGAATTATATCTGTTTATTAAAATATATGGTTGACAGTGTTGGGAGTAACGCATTACAAAATTAATACATTACAGTAACTTATTACTTTTTGATGTAACACAGTAGTGTAAGGCATTACTAATTCATTTTCTATAATATTTTACTCTGTACATTTCCAGTAACGCTTGCGTTATCCCCCCCACCACCACCACCACCAAAAAAGAAAGAAAAGAAAATGGAAAAGGAAAAAAATTGCGATACATTAACGAATGAAAAATGCAAGTTATTACCTGTTCGTGGTCAGTCAATAGCCGCGTGTGGTGTCCAGGTTTGTAAATAAAGACCTAATGACAGTTTCTGATATATTTGTATAGCGATTTACTTTATTCATCTCCCTTTTGCTGGTGTACATTTGTATAGCCTATTGTGTGACATAGTCCAGTGCGTGTTTAGGGCGGATTTAACCGAAGTGCCACAGGCATGATTTCAGCCTCTGTGCTCGAGCTGGCCAGAGGAAAAGTGGCTAAAGAAGGTTTAAAGGCTCTGTCGTTTAAAAGAATAGCACAACGGCGAGCGCGTCGAAGAACGGACGAGAGACGAGGCGCGCTGCTGAGCCAAACTAAACACTTGGGTGAAGATGACAGAATAAGACTAGCCTACTGCACACTGTGGTTTTGATTTTTTTTTAAGTATTTAAAGGTGCACTATGTAGTATTTTTGCAGTAAAATATCCAAAAACCACTGGGCCGGTGTTATATATTTTGTTCAGATGAGTACCTACAATATCCCAAATGTTTCAAACTATTTGTAAATTGTGAGAAAATTGCTATTTTAACTAATGACCGGGACGTTTCAGCATTGAGTCTGAGGGAGTCGCCTGTCAATTGCGTCATATCTGCGCTACCCTCGGTTTCGGCTTTTATTTTGCAGGAGTGCTTTACTCTTAGCAGTGTGAACAAGTGAACGCACGGAGTAAAGTCATAACATCGTTTTATTCACACTTAAATGTATCTAATATGATAAACAGAGCTCCATTACCTCAAAATCATAACCGGAAGAGCGGATCTGTGCAGGCACCCGGCGAATGAGTCCCGTCCCGTCATAATAAAAGTCCCGGTATTCGCGAGGCGGGTATTTGTTTAACAATCGCTCCAGCAGCTGTGCTCAGGTCCACAACACTCGGTCCTGCTCTGCTTTAGACTACAGTAACGTTAATAACCGCATGCATGAACGTGATTTCTGCCCGAGTCCTATTTTCCACCGGCTGTGATGAGAAGACCACATCTCCCAAGATGCTGCGCTCACACTTTGCGTCATCAAACTACGATTTGTTTTGAATAGGCGCCCTCCAGTGGATGAAAGCTGCATAGTGCACCTTTAAGTCATTTAGTTCAGTTAGAGAACAGGCCGTTCAAATAAAAACTAGTGTCTGCTATAAGCATGATCCGAACGAGCATCGCAGCAGGAGTCAGATCTTTAGCTGGCAGATGATCGCGGAAGATTTAGTTTCAAAGTGAAATGTAAAAGCGCCTATTAAAGGGTTTGTCATTGTGTTGTGTTTTTCATTAAGAATAATAGGCAAATTTTAAACCGAAACTAAAATCTGCTTGGCCACAAAGAGCGCGCATTTACTGACGAGCTGTCATTCACGGTGTGCGCGCACTGGCGCATTTTCAGTTCATATGGAAGCATAACTTAGGAATTAATTAAAAGCACTCACTTTGCATCCGCTCCCGTTATTAATGCCTGAGCGGCAGTGCGCATGTTCCTGTTATTACCGGTGTTGTCACATCACACTTTGATTAACCGGTGGGAAAATGTCCCCACCGTCACATCTCTACTGTACATTCGCTAGATGGATGCACATAGCTTCGAGTTTATCACAGATAAGGACAAGAACGTAGGCTAGTAGTCAAATGTAAATGCAGTCAAATGCAACCTTTGTCTAAAACCGAAATTCTATCAATGTCGCAACAATAAGAAAAGAACAAATGCACATATTGTCAACTTAGAGTTTACACACAGTTCTGTTGTGTCTATGAACAGAAGCTATTCCCAGATAATCACTTTACCTCTACAATACTTATAACAGATTGGATCGTTTGTGATTCTGTCTGTCATGATTTCTTGCATTGTCTTGAGCCGATTCTCTATTGTTAGCCTGATACCCCACAGTCATTATGGTTCATCATATCCTTCTTCTACTGGATATAAGATGCTCTCTGGTAGCCTACATCTCAGAATGTTAAGAGCTACTTCTGTAGTTATTTTGGTGAAAGTAACTCAAAAGTAATACAGGAGTAATGTAACGCATTACAATTCTGAGACAGTAATATTGTAATGTAAAGAATTATTTTTAAATAGCAGTAATAAGTAATCTATAATATATTACAGTTTGGAAGTAACTTGCACAACACTGATGGTTGACTAACTACAAGGGAAGAAGGCGTCCCATATGAGACTATAAGTCACAGTTCATCATTTAGCACAGCGTTCATGGCTCAACTGGTCGAGACTGTTTTCCAAGATGGCTGCCGTCTGTAAACGCGTAATGTGCTGTGTTTATAAAGTATCTTCTTATTAAACTGTTTGTACACTTACACAGTTCTCAATGCTTCGGTTTGCATGTAGGGACCCTCATTATGCTGCCGTGTTAGTGTGAGGCTATTTTGAGCCTTGTTAGTGGTATTAACTAGCGATTTAATTTCACTTATTCTGTGCCTCATACACTCGCGTTACAAGCTAATCTGTTTTAGAGATAAAACTCTTTACATTCGATTTTCATTAAAGCGCATCCCAGAGAACGATCTACTCGTTAACCATTTGTTAATTACCCCTAGGGTCATTTCTCACCGGAGTTGTCCTTTAAAAATGCACTGATCTGACTGATCTCAGTTGTAGTGTGCTGCTGTTCCTGACCTTCACGAAGGCCGCTATGGCCATATTAGCGCTGCGCGTCTCCTCTGCAAACTCCTTATTCTTCCAGAAGATGTGATCGGACATTGTCATGATCAGGGTTTCCAATCGACTTTGAAAAGCCCCAGGAAATCGTTGCGGTCGAGGGAGCTGAGCAAACACATTTGATACACATTTCTTACAAAATCACAAGTTTGACAAAGTGAACAACCCAGAAGACACAATACATTTCAGTTTTAGCATTTACTATGATGTGCTGGTGTTATGGAGAAGATAGCATAAAAGTGCAAACTTAGGTCTAATATATTACAGCGGAACTGGACTGTCTGTTTTACATCAGAAATACGTTCTTTGGAAAGGAAAGTAAGGTCTGAGTATTTACTGCAAATCACAAGTTTAGGACTGCACTGAGCTTCCGAAAACATTTATAATAAATACTGTTTTAGTTGTAAATGCTTAACTAAAGCACTGGAAGGCAATTAATAAATATTGATTTATTATCAATAATTTATCATAGTAAAAGTAAAAAATAAAATAAATAAATAAATAATAATAAAAACTAAATTGATAAATATATATATATATATAAATATATATATTTTTTTTAAATAAATAATAATAAATCAATAAATCAATAAAAACGAAATGGTAAATAAAAAAATTAAATGGTGTGCCGCTGAAAATGTGACAAGCATTTAACTGTAATATTAAGAAACGGGAGGATATAGAGACTGAACATGCTGTTGCTTGTGAGCGTGTGAGTGAGTGTGTGTGTAAGAGAGAGTGTGAGTGAGCAAGTGAGTGTGTGTGTGTGCGTGTGTGTGTGTGTGTGTGTGTGTGTGTGTGTAAGAGTAAGCGCGAGTGTGTCTGCACACAAAAAGTTTATTTATAGTGAAACATAAAATTTAAACATTTCCTGTCAAATCAAACCAAGAGTGTTGAATATAGCCTACCATTAAATTATAAGATAAAAGGAAATGAGTAGATGCTTTACATGTCCGCTAACTCAATATTTACCTTAAGCATAGATGAGTCCAGCAGATGCTGAGCCATCGACTTCACTATGATCTCTAGAAAGAACCACGAGAACTGCAGAGAACCAAACAGATATCAAATGACAGGATTAATAAAGGGCCTTGTCTTCTTTAAGAGAGAAATGGTTACGTTAGCTCACCTTGAGGACATTCCTTATGACCGCCTGTTCGTTGCTCTTCAGGTCAGAGGTCATTCCCTTGGCCAACTCTTCGTGAACGGTTCTGAAGCCACATGCTTCAGTCTTAAAGATGAACTGGTTAAACAAAAGAGAAATACAAACGTGTCCCATGTTCTCATTCACACTCATTCTTTTGCCAAACACAGAATAAAAACCTCAATAGGAAGCAGATTATTATTTGAAAATATAGTAACACTATGGGCCCTATCTTGCACCCAGCGCAATTGACTTTGTACACCGACGCATGTGTCATTCCTATTTAGCACCCGCGCAAAGCGCACTTTCCCCTCCACAGAAGCACGTCGCTAAACTAGTGAATGAACTTGCGCTACGCAGACCAGTGTAGGTGTAGATAATGTGTGAGGTATGGACAGTTCCTGGTTTGAGACCAGAGTAGGTGTAGATAATGTGTGGGGTATGGACAGTTCCTGGTTCGAGACCAGTGTAGGTGTAGATAATGTGTGAGGTATGGACAGTTCCTGGTTTGAGACCAGAGTAGGTGTAGATAATGTGTGAGGTATGGACAGTTCCTGGTTCGAGACCAGTGTAGGTGTAGATAATGTGTGAGGTATGGACAGTTCCTGGTTCGAGACCAGTGTAGGTGTAGATAATGTCTGAGGTATGGACAGTTCCTGGTTCGAGACCAGTGTAGGTGTAGATAATGTGTGAGGTATGGACAGTTCCTGGTTCGAGACCAGTGTAGGTGTAGATAATGTGTGAGGTATGGACAGTTCCTGGTTCGAGACCAGTGTAGGTGTAGATGATGTGTGAGGTATGGACAGTTCCTGGTTTGAGACCAGAGTAGGTGTAGATAATGTGTGAGGTATGGACAGTTCCTGGTTTGAGACCAGTGTAGGTGTAGATAATGTGTGAGGTATGGACAGTTCCTGGTTCGAGACCAGTGTAGGTGTAGATAATGTGTGAGGTATGGACAGTTCCTGGTTCGAGACCAGTGTAGGTGTAGATAATGTGTGAGGTATGGACAGTTCAAGGTTTGAGACCAGTGTAGGTGTAGATAATGTCTGAGGTATGGACAGTTCCTGGTTCGAGACCAGTGTAGGTGTAGATAATGTCTGAGGTATGGACAGTTCCTGGTTTGAGACCAGAGTAGGTGTAGATAATGTGTGGGGTATGGACAGTTCCTGGTTCGAGACCAGTGTAGGTGTAGATAATGTGTGAGGTATGGACAGTTCAAGGTTTGAGACCAGAGTAGGTGTAGATAATGTGTGAGGTATGGACAGTTCCTGGTTCGAGACCAGTGTAGGTGTAGATAATGTGTGAGGTATGGACAGTTCCTGGTTCGAGACCAGTGTAGGTGTAGATAATGTGTGAGGTATGGACAGTTCAAGGTTTGAGACCAGAGTAGGTGTAGATAATGTGTGAGGTATGGACAGTTCCTGGTTCGAGACCAGTGAAGGTGTAGATAATGTGTGAGGTATGGACAGTTCCTGGTTCGAGACCAGTGTAGGTGTAGATAATGTGTGAGGTATGGACAGTTCCTGGTTCGAGACCAGAGTAGGTGTAGATAATGTGTGAGGTATGGACAGTTCCTGGTTCGAGACCAGTGTAGGTGTAGATAATGTGTGAGGTATGGACAGTTCCTGGTTCCAGACCAGTGTAGGTGTAGATAATGTGTGAGGTATGGACAGTTCCTGGTTCGAGACCAGAGTAGGTGTAGATAATGTGTGAGGTATGGACAGTTCCTGGTTCGAGACCAGTGTAGGTGTAGATAATGTGTGAGGTATGGACAGTTCCTGGTTCCAGACCAGTGTAGGTGTAGATAATGTGTGAGGTATGGACAGTTCCTGGTTCCAGACCAGTGTAGGTGTAGATAATGTGTGAGGTATGGACAGTTCCTGGTTCGTCCCAGAACCAGGAAATGTCCATACCTCACACATTATCTACACCTACACTGGTCTTGATCTAGCCCTCGGAAGTAGCTGAGACATGCGTAAGTGAAATAATACCTTTATGTAAGAGTGCAAATAGTGGTCCATGTTCTCCTCATGACACTTGGATAAGATGTGGACCAGGACCCTGATGAAGAAGATGTAACGTTAAAGTGAGAATCACACCTGAAAGATCTCTGTGGAGTCAGTGATGGGTTTCTATACCTGGTGCAGCTGGTGGTCACTTCATCACTGTCGTTTTGGGTAAGCACTTTGAAGAGCTGGTTGAAGATAACAGGAAGGAAGCGAACTATGACATGAATCCTGTCCATACTCAGGAGGCCCTGGGAAGACAAAAGTTTAAATAAAAATATGGCCTGATTCCCCTTAAAATAGCAAGGATTATTTAAAGGACATTACTAAAACTGTCAGGATGAGTATTAGCTTCACAAAAGTTACTTGCTTCAGTCTTCAGAGGATTTACACAGTAATTACAATATAGTGTTATAATATTTTGAATAGCCTTCAGAAACATAAAAAATAATGACAAAATGAAACGATTCTTAGATTATGTGAGTAAGTGTCTTAATAGTCATTCACTCAACTAATTCGTTCAAAAAATGCTGATTCATTCAGGAATGAAGCAAGTGGCTGTCTATGGGACATTAAATAATTCACTCAACCGATTCGTTCAAAGAATCAGATTCAACTGCTACATATTTACACTTAAATTGATACTGGTCTGTGCTTATCTACAAAAAAAAAAAGCATTTTCTCATGCAATTCAATTTTCTCATTCAAATTTTGATAGTTGAGTAAACTATCCTAAATAAACACCTAAATAAAACCAGTGGTGTGCCAAAGAAGTAGGCTGTGGGTGCAGATGCGAGATGCTAGAACCTACATTCATATATCTGAAATAATCAGCTTATATTTCTCTGGCACATATATTGTCAAACACATGCCAATAGAGAAGAAAGTCATTTCTAGTCCCTGCCCAGCGCAATTTTTGTCAAAGCCTTCTTTAGTCCTGTTGTCTGATGAGAGAGAGATTATTTGTAATAATTGTGTGTTATTCTGGACAGAACTGTGGAAGAACTAAACGTGGCATGGGATGATCTTTGGTTGACCAATCAGTGGAACGGAGCGTTTCATGCCCGCCCACATGTGGAAATCCAAAATCCAAGACATTTTCTACCCCTGAACCTAAAACCATCAAATTAAGTTGTTTTTTTAAATCTTTTGTTGAAAACATATTTTTTGTTGAACATGGACCAAAATATGTATTTAGATTTTTAAAATCCAAAAATCGAAAGTCTAAATAAAGCCTCTGAATGTAAAACATTTACAACACAGTTTGCAAAAATACTCAAGCATAATGGAAGCCATCTGATGTTCATTTATCAATTGGTAATTAAAACATCAATATCACAATATCAGAGGAAACCAAGATATCTGCTCATCAAAGGCTGAAGTGAATGGCTCTGGTGGAATACATCCTATGGCATGCGATAATAATTTGTTGCATTATTACAGTTTACTGCATTATTACAGTTTACTGCAGTTAAACTGCACTACAGTTTCCGATGCCGTGATCAACGAGCATTATTCAAATGACTCTGTAGGCAATTGGATTGTCAACTAAACAGACCACAAGAGGCATGATCAACAGACAACGACCCATCATTTCTCTATCAGTCATCTTGTTAAATCAGCCAATAGCACGCCAGGTGGATAAGCCAGTCTGTGATTGGTTCCCGCAAAAGTGTAACAGAAGCAGTAGAAATTAATGTCTGGCAGATCAGGCTGGGCTTACCGAGTTTAACAGCAATGCTTATAAAAAATTAAAACTATTATGAAGTATTGTTGCATAAATAATAAATACATCAATTCTACCCACATTGCCTAGTCATCAATTATAAACTGTGATGCAATCAGTCAGGTCTAATTTAACAATGTCCATCCTCCACAGAAAACAAATGGGGATTTTGAAGGCAGAAATATTTGGATTGAAATATTCAAAAACCACTAGAGCAATATTATATATTTTGTTGACTTGTGTACTTACATTATCACAAATGTTCCCAAGAATGTTTAAATCCAGAGAAATAAGCAACTTTAACGAGGACACGGACCATGTCTGAAATGCATCATACCCGCGTCACCCTTGATTTTTAATTTGTAGAAACTTTGCTGTGTTTGATTAGACAGATGAGCAACTGTTTGGAAAATGAATCGTTCTACAGCTCAACACAGTTAGTCGTATTGTTTGCTTCTGGTTTTCTTGACTTACCGCACAGAGTACCATGTTTTACCATGCCTAATATGATCTCGCTCACGGCAGTGTGAACAAGTGTCTCATAGTCGCCGCTGAGTGAATGATACAGAGTAGCAATATAACATAAAATACTCAAATGTGTCTAATATGATAAAACAGTGCTGCGTTACCCCACATACACATGAGTGAAAGAAGAGGAAACTCTTGTCTGTGGCAGAACAAAAGCTCTGCAAAATCTAGGTGTCAACTAGCTACACCTTTGTTTTGAATAAGTGGTGAAAAAAGATATATTGTGGCTTTAACTAGAAACATCTTTTGCAAATAGCTACATGTCAGTCTCTAGAAAATAACTGTTTGTATATGTATAAAATGGCTTGCGCTTATAGCCTAGGCGTAATCATGGTACAGTTCTTGACTGGTTTTTATCTATGGTTAAGAATGGAATTGACTTACTTTAAGGCAGTTGAGGAAGTTTGAGGTAGGAGGTTGAGCGAGGTCTGCCTCTCGCTTTTGGCACTGCTGGAAGAAGCGGTTTAGATGGGGGTCCTGCACAAATGTCCATGGGAATTATGAGATCATAAAATATAAACAAGATAAAAAATACATTCTGTACATCTGGGACCATGGCTCTTTTCAACCTGAGTATAAACTGTAGAAAGCACCACAGTGGACACTTTGAAGATCTGCTTCCCCCCATCGACCCACTTCACATCGGAGCTGTTCTGCAAAGAAACATCGAACAATATTATGTATGTCTGTGAAAATTCCTCGCTATATCATGTGCGAATCGTCATTATTTGTCTTTGGGACTCCTGTTTTGAAATATTGCAAGTCTTTGGGCCTATTTTAATGATCTGAAGCGCATGGTGCAGGTGCACTTAGAGTGTGCACAAATCCACTTTTGCTAGTTTAAAGGTGCCCTAGAATGAGTTGAAACAATATGTTAAATTGTTCTCTGATATCTACATAGAGGGTATGTGGCTTATTTAAGGGCAAAAATTGTCCAGATAGTTTATCAGGTCCATTTACAACCCTATAAATTGTCCCTAGGATGTAATGCTCTGTTTTTGCCTTATTTGGAAGAGTCATGAATATTAATGTTGAGCTTTGCTCTGATTGGCTTATTTCAGCAGCTCACAGCAGTTCAGTGAAGCGGCTCGTGAGTCCTGACCGTCCTGACAGAACACAGACCGACTGATGACACTTTAAGCAGAACATCTCAAATGGAGATTGATAAAATGCAGCTTACTTGTTTATTGGTGTTTTCCGATCATCCGCACGTGAGAAAGAGCTCGTGCGGTTGCCAGATTTCAGTATTTTAAATCCCCCAAACAGAGCTTTTCTGTGAAAAGAACGTATATCCGGTGTTTTACCTAAACATGTCCAATCTGGCAACCATATACACGTGAGCTCGCTCTCGCGCGTGGATGATCTGAAAACACCAATAAACAAGTAAGCTGCATTTCAGCAATCTCCATTTGAGATGTTCTGCTTAAAGTGTCATCCAGTCTACATTTTAGACTTGTCTTTTTTCGGCAACGATATTGCATGTTTATATAACGTTAGTCACAATGTAGGCTACACAGTGGCTGTGATGTACTCTTAATACAAGCATGCAAAAACATCATAGGCCTACCTCAGTTCTCAAAAATATAAATATATAACTTATATTTTTACAAAATGAATAGCCTTGTCAAATGACTATCGTTTTAACTTATGGTGGAAAAGGTGACGTTTGCTAGAAGGATCGAGTGAACGATCTGTAAGAAACGTATCTACGGTTGTATTTTGTAATACAAAATAATATTAGCCTTTGTCTGTCACAGTCACTCCCGTTCCCGGACTCCATTTCCCAAGATCCTCACACCTGAACTCACTTCCTCATCTGAACTCACATTCCTCTCCCCGGATTCCCAGCACCTGGTCTTCATCATTAGCGCACCTTTATGTTTGGACTCACTCCCTTCACTCATTATCGGTTGTCATGTTTTTGTTATAGTAAGTGTGTTATGTAGTTTCCGTTCTCCAGCGTTGTGTATATTCTGTTCTGAGTCTTTGTGAAAATAAACCTGTTTAGTTTTGGATGTCTGGGTGTAGGCCCGTGGGTGGGGAACGTATGGGTGGGACATTAGACCAGGCCGACCCTCCAGCTTCGGCCATGGCCCCGGCCCAGCCCAGGACTCCTTTCACGTGTACCGCCTCAGCCTCAGCCCGAGTACTGGTACTGGCCATCCTGGCCTCCTATCCCCATGGCTACCCAAGGCTCCGGACCCGCCCTGGAGACCTCCAGACCCGTCTGCACCTGAGTGGAGGGCTCCAGGGCACCCACCCTCCCTCTCTGGTGTTTTGCACGCCCAATTTTTCTGTTTTTGATTTGTTAAAAAAGTTAGAAATATCCAATCAATTTCATTCCACTTCATGATTGTGTCCCACTTGTTGTTGATTCATCACAAAAAAATACAGTTTCATATCATTATGTTTGAAGCCTGAAATGTGGCAAAAGGTCGCAAAGTTCAAGGGGGCCGAATACTTTCGCAAGGCACTGTAATTAGTTGATTCAGATGATTAGGTTAATAGCTCGTTTAGAGAACCTTTTCATGATATGCTAATTTTTTTGACAGGAATTTTGTGTTTTCATGAGCTGTGTGCCAAAATCATCAGTATTAAAACAATAAAAGACCTGAAATATTTCAGTTGGAATGCAATGAATCTAAAATATATGAAAGTTAAATTTTTATCATTACATTATTGAAAATAATGAACTTTATCACAATATGCTAATTGTTTTAGAAGGCCCTGTAACACTTGCGTCGCGCCTGGCGTCTTATTGCGCCGAGTATATGATAAGGCCCTTTAAGTTCTGAAGATTCTTTGGTTTTTCTGGTTCACACTTCCTGTTTCTACAGCTTCTGATTTTAATCATTTGTTTCTAATTGACCTTCATTATCTCCGAAGCCGTCTTCTTCTTTTGTTCAATGGCAAGTCCTATTACCTATTAGATGTATTTTGGACGTTACACTGATAGCATGCAGGTCTTTGTTAAGCTAATGTACAGTATATTCTGAGTTCTAGTTTATATGACATAAAACTGTATTTAGCTTAGCAAAACTGAAGACTGCATCTGTCTTTATCTTTAGTCTACATGCGTTTCTGGATTCTTGTGCTCACTTTGGTGGATGAAGGCTCTTTAATGAGTAGATATCCACCAGGCAAAGTGCAGGAGACTGGAATGCTGAAATCCTGAGAGGTAATACGGCCATCCTTCAGAAGAGGCAGCCACGCATAACCCACTGTAACACAAACAGTGTCAGAGCTTACAGCGTTTCAACATGCACAGCATAGGATAATTGGGCTTGACGTGCATCTCTGTCCCAGATGGCTGATAGCTGATACCTGGAGTTTCAAGAGCCTCTTTCTTCTTAGAGCTGGTCTTGGCATTGATGTCACAGGTCACATGATAGAAGGAGAAGAGTAAATGGTGTTTCTCATGCAGATGTGTGGGCAGCTCAATCTTGACCTGATCAAACACATCACAACACACATTAAAGTACCGGTAACCTTCATCTGAGCATAACAGTGCTGAACTTCAACGCTGCTGAAGCACATTTGAAGATTTTGCAAACAACCTCATCATAAAAATCTGGATTCTGTGAATGGTGCAGGACTGTGGAACAGGCAGCCGTGGTGAAAACTGGACCTCCTGGCTTTCCATAGATGCACTGTGGAAATTAAAATATAGAACATTTCATATTCACGAATCAAATTCTAAAGCAGATGTTGATGGAAAGTGATGTAAATATTGTGTTATGTAACCTTGAGTGGCTTGGCGTGTTCTTCATCTGAGCTTCTGAACTCCACGTAAACTGCAATGTTTCGAGCCTAGCGGATAAAAGAGGAGCATAGCATGACTACACTCGGCGCGTTGAATGAATGAAGAGTAGAAAACTCTAAAGGACACATTTGAATCCTTGATAAAACCGTAAGCATTTCAGCATTTTCATTTGCACCTCAGGAGCACCAGCAGTTCAAAAGTTAAAACTTAAACTGTGGTGTAAAATATTGGAGCCAGTATTGCACCAGTAAAAAAACAGTTTCACTCTAAAGTCCAACAGTGATTCTAACTAACACTTTTAGTTAACTTTACTTAATGTTTTAATTGTAACAATAGCTGTGTCTCATTTCATAAGTCTGCGTCCTCCGGCGGTCGCATTTGAAGGCTTCATACGTCATAAGGCTGTCTTATTTAAAAAAAAGTGAGAAGGACTCTCCAAATGCGCCCTTCGAATGTGTCCTTCTTTCACAGGAATTCGGAGTGTGCACGAGGAGTATCCTTCACGGCCGGAGATAACCCATCATTCTTTGCGTCGCCGTTAACAACCGTCATATATATTTTTATTATATGAAAAAAACAGCACCACTGCCAGATATACATGTGAGCGTAGGTGTGGTGTTTAAAATGTAAGTTCAAGCTTGTTTTTGTTTTTTAAGCTCTATATTACCTCAAACAGATTTTAAACGCTTTAGTGCTTTTTATACGTTTAGAACAGCACATTGCTGTGAAGACAAGAAACATTTCATAGTAATTTTCAAGTTACAAATAATTTTCATTCATATAAACTGGCGTGAGAGTGCAGCGAGGCTGAATGTGTTGGCATAGCAACGTGATACTTCCTGTCTGTGTGTCCTACGAAGGACGTCTCGTTTTAATTTTGACTGAGGACACTCCGTATACTGCATCCTACACAGGACGTGTCCTCCAGAGGATGCAGCCTTCGAAATTTAATGAAATGAGACACAGCTAATATGTTCTATTCACATACTATACCTTATTTACTCAGGAAACCTAAGTTAAGATTAAGTGATTGGTTTAAAAGCATTTCAACTGTCAAACTCACCATTATGGTGATCAGTTTTCACTTTGGTTGGGCACTTGGAAAATTCATATTATTATAATCCTCTTTCTATTGAATATAATAAGTATAATTAATAAATAGGTTGCTTTTAAAAGTTGTCCTAGCTTCTGACTGTATAATTAACTATAGTTAATGATTTAGTCAGAAATTAGGTAACCTTTTAAAAGCAACCTATGTAATATTTCCCTTCATTATAATGATCATTTACAATTTTATTGTTAACACTTACATCATAAACACCTGTGAAATTTTTAATTGGGTTAATATAATCCCTCTATATTTATGACAATATCTTGCAGTTGATCATGCTTGAGTCACACACAGACTTCAACATTCAGCATGAAAATACAACAATGCTAGCTATACTAAGTCAAAGGAGCTCTAAACCGGCAGCCTGATGGGAGTAGCTGAAAAGATTCATAAAGGGGGTGAGTTGAATCTGTAATAATATAAGATGCTTTCCTATTAACTGCCATGTTATAAAGGTCTAAGAACTGAAGCTGCTGGACCCCAGTAATCTTAGATGCCTGCTTAAGAAATTATTATTTTATTCTTCTTTTCTGCCTAATAACTGCCTACTTAGTGATCTAACCAATCGTAGCACTTTTCCTCCGAAGACGCCTACTTCCCTACTATATAGTGGGCAAAAAAACTGTATGTGGAATGAGTCCTAATTCACGATATTCATAAAACAGTAGATGAAAAGTACACATCTGATTTTCAAATTCTGCCGAAATTATGCGAAGTGCACATTTGATTGGACAATTTACTATCCCATGAGGCCATGAGAAAGGAGTTGTAAATGGCAGTAAAGTAGTGCAACTGATGCCGTAAGTCAAGACAATGATAACATGGCGGATATTGTAATAATAAAATAATAATAATAATGCGTTCAATTTATATAGCGCTTTTCAAGGCACTCAAAGCGCTTTACATAGAAGGGGGGAATCTCCTAAACCACCACCAATGTGCAGCATCCACCAGGATGATGCGACGGCAGCCATATTGCACCAGAACGCTCACCACACACCAGCTGATTGGTGGAGAGGAGACCGAGTGATGAAGCCAATCAGAATAGGGGGATGATTAGGAGGCCATGAAGGACAGGGGCCAATGGGCAAATTTGGCCAGGATGCCGGGGTTACACCCCTACTCTTTTCCCGAAGGACATCCTGGGATTTTTAATGACCACAGAGAGTCAGGACCTCGGTTTAACGTCTCATCCGAAAGATGGATGTCCAGGATCATTGGAAAAACATTCCTGTGGTGACATTTTTGTCAGGAATCAAATAATATTACAATTCTACACTCACCTTAAGGATTAGAACACTTGTTTAATTTCTCATTAATGCAATTGTCTAATCAACCAATCACATGACAGTTGCTTCAAAGCATTTAGGGGTGTGGTCCTGGTCAAGACAATCTCCTGAACTCCAAACTGAATGTCAGAATGGGAAAGAAAGGTGATTTAAGCCATTTTGAGGGTGGCATGGTTGTTGGTGCCAGACGGGTCGGTCTGAGGATTCTGGGAGGAGTCTGGGATTTTCACACACAACCATTTCTAGGGTTTACAAAGAATGGTTTGAAAAGGGAAGAAAATCCAGTATGCTGCAGTCCTGTGGGCGAAAATGCCTTGTTGATGCTCGAGGTCAGAGGAGAATGGGCCGACTGATTCAAGCTGATTGAAGAGCAACTTTGACTGAAATAACCACTCGTTACAACCGAGGTATGCAGCAAAGCATTTGTGAAGCCACAACACACACAACCTTGAGGCGGATGGGCTACAACAGCAGAAGACCCCACCGGTACCACTCATCTTCACTACAAATAGGAAAAAGAGGCGACAATTTGCACAAGCTCACCAAAATTGGACCGTTGAAGACTGGAAAAATGTTGCCTGGTTTGATGCGTCTCGATTTCTGTTGAGACATTCAGATGGTAGAGTCAGAATTTGGCGTAAACAGAATGAGAACATGGATCCATCAGGCCTTGTTACCACTGTGCAGGCTGGTGGTGGTGGTGTAATGGTGTGGGGGATGTTTACTTGGCACACTTTAGGCCCCTTAGTGCCAATTGGGCATCGTTTAAATGCCACGGCCAACCTGAGCATTGTTTCTGACCATGTCCATCCCTTTATGACCACCATGTACCTATCCTCTGATGGCTACTTCCAGCAGGATAATGCACCATGTCACAAAGCTTGAATCATTTCAAATTTGTTTCTTGAACATGACAATGAGTTCATTGTACTTAAATGGCCGCCACAGTCACCAGATCTCAACCCAATAGAGCATCTTTGGGATCCTGGATGTACATCCCACAAATTTCCATCAACAGCAAGATGCTATCCTATCAATATGGGCCAACATTTCTAAAGAATGCTTTCAGCACCTTGTTGAATCAATGCCACGTAGAATTAAGGCAGTTCTGAAGGCGAAAGGGGTCAAACACAGTATTAGTATGGTGTTCCTAATAATCCTTTAGGTGAGAGTATATTTCAATAATAATATTACATAGTGGCACTAAAAGTGTGTTCAGTTTTATTCCAAAAGAGATGGACATAAATTTGGCAACTTTTATTGCGTTGTTTGTTAGCTAATTGTGGCGCTAAAAGGTTAATGATCTATCGTATTTGAAAATAACATAATTACAAATCTTTAGTTATTACAAATATACAGTATACATAGATACAAATCTTTGTTCTCTTTGTGTCTCAGGGGACTCATAGTCATACCCGAGAGCTCTGCATCACAAGTACAACGCAGTACCAAGAAAGCTGCTGAGCAAGCTTACTAGCTCAGGAGAGACAAACATATGGTGCTGGTTTTATGATGCAAACATGTATCAAAATGTGTTAGTTTACAAATCATATACTACGGTGAAAGTGTTATGTGTATACTATTTCCTCACCTTTGCAAAGCTCTTTTGGCTGTCATACTTGAGGTGCTTGGGGTAGATATAGATGTGATTCTTGTAGACTCTGTAAGGTTGGGCAAACTTAGATGAGTCCTGCAGGAACTCGTCCACCTCCACTGTAGGAGCATGTAAGCCACAATCCTCAAACGGCCTCAGAGCAACATATGAGGACGTCACACAATCTGGGAAACATACATGTAGGTGAGCGTATGGGGACACCATAGCGGACCATAAGCTGTTTAAAGGGATAGTTCACCCAAAAATAAAAAAATGACCCCATGCTTTACTCACCCTCAAGCCATCATAGGTGTATATGACATTCTTCTTTCAGATGAATACAATTAGAGTTATATTAAAAGATGTCCTGGCTAATCCAAGCTTTATAATGGCAGTGAATGGCAGCCCAACATTTAAAGCCCAAAAAAGTGCATAATATTTTACCTCCAAATGTGTTCATCAGGAAGAAGAAAGCCATTGTGGCAAGCAGGACGAGGCCAAGGGACCGTGAGAATGGGGCATTTTCATTTTTGGGTGAAATATCCCTTTAGGTGTTAAGTACATAAAACTGAATAACATTTATTAAATGTGAGGATGCTTGCAGTATTAGAAGAACATACTGGGGCATTCCATGGGGACGCAGTCCACATTTATTTCAAGGTTTCCAGGAATGGTCTGGAGTTTACTGGCCTTCTCTGCCCTGTGAACAATGCTTTATTTTACTGAGGTTATTTATTATCACATGCTATTCATGAGTGTGACGGAAGAGTCTGTACCTCCTGTACTCTGTGATGAGTTTGATGAGATCTTCTGTGGAAATCTTGTTGCTTTCCTGTTTGAAGAGAGGAGAGAAGCGACATTCCCTGTCCACTGTGCCCTGGTTGTCCTTAAAAACTGACCTGGAATATACAGAAGGAAGAAATGTTATGATTAAAAATCATTTTAAATAAAAGAAACTGTTAATAGTGTAAGAGCTGGGTCGCATATGAACAGTTTCAGCAGTTTATATTTGTTCTGCCAATGCTGAAGTACCAGGGCATGGAAAAAAATCCCATTGGGATTTACTTACCTTACAGACCAGGCAAAAGGCATTCGGTACTTTCCAAGTTTGCTACAGAACTGCTTATTGGATTTCAACATCTTTTGGACAGTCTACGACAAGCAGAGAAATTGAATTTCAATGTACTACGAAACCAAATCTCCACTAACTACAACTAACTTAGATCATATATTAGTGCTTAAATCAATGTTCTGTGTATTCAGATGACACATATAAAAAGATGTTTAAATTCCATTACATTAGTGAAACTGATGATTGTGCTTTTCTCAGATGGTCAAACAGGGATGATCAGGGATACTTGTAACGGTTATTAAATGTAACATTGGAAATGCACAAAGAACACACCGTGCCGATTTCACATGAACATGCACTTAAATACTTGTCACTTCAAATATGACCAACAAATAAAATATATATTTAAAAAAATACATGAACGCATTCAGCAGATGCTTTTATTCAATGCTACGTACAATAGAAAAATATCTAAATGAAATACCTTGCTGGAATCTGTGTTTTTAATGTAGGGTTCTGTACCACTGGAAATATTTCCCATCAAAATTTTCTCCACCCGTGCCACCATCACAATGTCTGTGTGTGGGTTCATAACGGAAAAAATGGCCTGCAGGAATGATCAACCATGTAAACCACATAAACACATAAACACACGAACATAGATCTAAACCATGTGACCCTGACACTTACCCCCAGTATGTCAGTGCCATTGTTTTGTCTCAAGATGCACAACAGTAATGTTTTGTTTTTCTAAGGCACGTTCATAAAAGTTACTTAAATGACCTAACTGATCTAAGGCTTAATCCTGGCTTTATCTCAACCCGGTCTGTGAAACAGGGCCATATATTACTATATCCAAAGGGCACTTGTATTGCTACCTGTTTGGGGAAGTGCAGCCAGTTCTCCAAGTCTGGGCTTAATTGGCAGTCTTCTGTTTTCTTCTCTACAGGTGAGGTGAGTCCATTCTCCTGTGGAGAACCATTACTACCATCCAAGCCTTGATCTCCTGGATTAGCTGAACTACTGAGCATTTGCCGCACAACCTCGTGGTTTAGGTCCACATGGAAGTCAGCAGAAACCTTCCTGCCCTCTCGAATGTCCAGAAGAGAAATCGACACAAAGAAAGGCTCGATCTGAGGAAAGACAGCAGTGCTCACTCAGTCAGCTGTAGTGTATAATTTATCAATCTGCCTACATATTTCAAAACCTATTTAATGTTTAAGTTCTTAAAAAACCAACACTGTTGCCATGCAAATGAACAGCTTGAATGCATTGAGAGTTTTCTGCTTTAATTGAAAATGGTGTCTTGTAAAGTGGTGTGCCCCAAAGTAAACCTTTTTTTTTTTTTTTACAATGGAAATGAATCAATCAAAACTTACATTAGCTGGACAATAACTTTTTTTTCTAGAACTGATGCACAGCAAGACAAACAAGACAAAATAATACTAATTTACATCATGAAGTTGACATCATGGTTTGTGGAGTGTGTAGCTTTCTTTAGAATCAATGAATGTTTGTACATTTTGTAATGTTTATGTCCTTCAGCTGGATATCAACCTTTTTAGCTATTATTGAAGGGTCACTTCAGCGATTAGCATGCGGCTTTGTATCAGTAGAAACCCTGGAGTTTATTCAAATGATTGTGCTTTCCCTCCTCATATCCCCCTGAGACGGAGAGATTTAAGCATTTTATTTTTGGAAAAATTCCTCCCATGACGCAAATTGACGATATTTGCGTCATCTTTGGAATGTTTGGCCAAAGGCTAAAGACTACAGCCAGCAGAGGGACTAAAAGACTAGAGGGGCTAAAGACTAGAGGGGCTAAAGACTAGAGGGGCTAAAGACTACAGCCAGCAGAGGGGCTAAAAAAAACTAGAGAGGCTAAAGACTAGAGCCAGCAGAGGGACTAAGAAACTAGAGGGGCTAAAGACTAGAGCCAGCAGAGTGACTAAAAGACTAGAGGGACTATAAGACTAGAGGGGCTAAAGACTAGAGGGGCTAAAGACTAGAGGGGCTAAAGACTACAGCCAGCAGAGGGGCTAAAAAAACTAGAGAGGCTAAAGACTAGAGCCAGCAGAGGGACTAAAAGACTAGAGGGGCTAAAGACTAGAGGGGCTAAAGACTAGAGCCAGCAGAGGGACTAAAAGACTAGAGGGACTAAAGACTAGAGGGGCTAAAGACTACAGCCAGCAGAGGGACTAAAAGACTAGAGGGGCTAAAGACTAGAGCCAGCAGAGGGACTAAAAGACTAGAATGGCTAAAGACTACAGCCAGCAGAGGGACTAAAAGACTAGAGGGGCTAAAGACTAGAGGGGCTAAAGACTAGAGCCAGCAGAGGGACAAAAAGACTAGAGGGGCTAAAGACTAGAGGGGCTAAAGACTAGAGCCAGCAGAGGGACTAAAAGACTAGAGGGGCTAAAGACTAGAGGGGCTAAAGACTACAGCCAGCAGAGGGACTAAAAGACTAGAGGGGCTAAAGACTACAGCCAGCAGAGGGACTAAAAGACTAGAGGGGCTAAAGACTAGAGCCAGCAGAGGGACTAAAAGACTAGAGGGGCTAAAGACTAGAGGGACTAAAGACTAGAGGGACTAAAGACTAGTGGGGCTAAAGACTAGAGCCAGCAGAGGGACTAAAAGACTAGAGGGGCTAAAGACTAGAGGGGCTAAAGACTACAGCCAGCAGAGGGACTAAAAGACTAGAGGGGCTAAAGACTAGAGGGGCTAAAGACTAGAGGGGCTAAAGACTAGAGGGGCTAAAGACTACAGCCAGCAGAGGGGCTAAAAAAACTAGAGAGGCTAAAGACTAGAGCCAGCAGAGGGACTAAAAAACTAGAGGGGCTAAAGACTAGAGGGGCTAAAGACTAGAGGGACTAAAGACTAGAGGGGCTAAAGACTAGAGCCAGCAGAGGGACTAAAAGACTAGAGGGGCTAAAGACTAGAGGGGCTAAAGACTACAGCCAGCAGAGGGACTAAAAGACTAGAGGGGCTAAAGACTAGAGGGGCTAAAGACTACAGCCAGCAGAGGGGCTAAAAAAACTAGAGAGGCTAAAGAATAGAGCCAGCAGAGGGACTAAAAAACTAGAGGGGCTAAAGACTAGAGGGGCTAAAGACTAGAGCCAGCAGAGTGACTAAAAGACTAGAGGGACTAAAAGACTAGAGGGGCTAAAGACTAGAGGGGCTAAAGACTACAGCCAGCAGAGGGGCTAAAAAAACTAGAGGGACTATAAGACTAGAGGGGCTAAAGACTAGAGGGGCTAAAGACTAGAGGGGCTGAAGACTACAGCCAGCAGAGGGGCTAAAAAAACTAGAGAGGCTAAAGACTAGAGCCAGCAGAGGGACTAAAAAACTAGAGGGGCTAAAGACTAGAGCCAGCAGAGGGACTAAAAGACTAGAGGGGCTAAAGACTAGACGGGCTAAAGACTAGAGCCAGCAGAGGGACTAAAAGACTAGAGGGACTAAAGACTAGAGGGGCTAAAGACTACAGCCAGCAGAGGGACTAAAAGACTAGAGGGGCTAAAGACTAGAGCCAGCAGAGGGACTAAAAGACTAGAATGGCTAAAGACTACAGCCAGCAGAGGGACTAAAAGGCTAAAGACTAGAGCCAGCAGAGGGACTAAAAGACTAGAGGGGCTAAAGACTAGAGGGGCTAAAGACTAGAGGGGCTAAAGACTAGAGCCAGCAGAGGGACTAAAAGACTAGAGGGGCTAAAGACTACAGCCAGCAGAGGGACTAAAAGACTAGAGGGGCTAAAGACTACAGCCAGCAGAGGGACTAAAAGACTAGAGGGGCTAAAGACTAGAGCCAGCAGAGGGACTAAAAGACTAGAGGGGCTAAAGACTAGAGGGACTAAAGACTAGAGGGGCTAAAGACTAGAGCCAGCAGAGGGACTAAAAGACTAGAGGGGCTAAAGACTAGAGGGGATAAAGCCTAGAGGGGCTAAAGACTAGAGCCAGCAGAGGGACTAAAAGACTAGAGGGGCTAAAGACTACAGCCAGCAGAGGGACTAAAGACTAGAGGGGCTAAAGACTACAGCCAGCAGAGGGACTAAAAGACTAGAGGGGCTAAAGACTAGAGCCAGCAGAGGGACTAAAAGACTAGAGGGGCTAAAGACTAGAGGAACTAAAGACTAGAGGGACTAAAGACTAGAGGGGCTAAAGACTAGAGCCAGCAGAGGGACTAAAAGACTAGAGGGGCTAAAGACTAGAGGGGATAAAGCCTAGAGGGGCTAAAGACTAGAGCCAGCAGAGGGACTAAAAGACTAGAGGGGCTAAAGACTAGAGGGGCTAACGAGTAGAGCCAGCAGAGGGACTAAAAGACTAGAGGGGCTAAAGACTAGAGGGGCTAAAGACTAGAGCCAGCAGAGGGACTAAAAGACTAGAGGGGCTAAAGACTAGAGGGGCTAACGACTAGAGCCAGCAGAGGGACTAAAAGACTAGAGGGGCTAAAGACTAGAGGGGCTAACGACTAGAGCCAGCAGAGGGACTAAAAGACTAGAGGGGCTAAAGACTAGAGGGGCTAAAGACTAGAGGGGCTAAAGACTACCGCCAGCAGAGGGACTAAAAGACTAGAGGGGCTAAAGACTAGAGCCAGCAGAGGGACTAAAAGACTAGAGGGGCCAAAGACTAGAGGGGCTAAAGACTAGAGGGGCTAAAGACTAGAGCCAGCAGAGGGACTAAAAGACTAGAGGGGCTAAAGACTAGAGGGGCTAACGACTAGAGCCAGCAGAGGGACTAAAAGACTAGAGCCAGCAGAGGGACTAAAAGACTAGAGGGGCCAAAGACTAGAGGGGCTAAAGACTATAGCCAGCAGAGGGACTAAAAGACTAGAGCCAGCAGAGGGACTAAAAGACTAGAGGGGCTAAAGACTAGAGCCAGCAGAGGGACTAAAAGACTAGAGCCAGCAGAGGGACTAAAAGACTGGAGGGGCCAAAGACTAGAGGGGCTAAAGACTAGAGCCAGCAGAGGGACTAAAAGACTGGAGGGGCTAAAGACTAGAGGGGCTAAAGACTGGAGGGGCTAAAGACTAGAGGGGCTAAAGACTGCAGCCAGCAGAGGGAGCCATTTCCGCATGTTTTGAACCCGCACATGGGAGATGGAAGATCACAGCACAGCTCAGCTGCAAGCACTCATTTAAACGGAGCTATGGTGAGCAATGTAAGTGTTTTAACTTCTCAAAAATAATTTCTATGAAAGTTAAGCTTCCAAAGGCATGAACTGAAAACACGCCAGACTGAACACACGCTGTGAATCTATGCCGAGAGTTTAGTCGTGATTACCTCAGCTCTCATCACGAGAGCTCATCAGCTCATTTATGACGTTAAATGTAATCTGACTCCTGCAGCGTTAGTGCTGTGAGACTCACGCGGCACCTCGATCGTTGTATTGAACAGACGCGTTTAGTATTTAATTGTAGTGTCTGTTCTCTAACTCAGTCACAGTAATCTAGTAGCAGTGGCTTTGGGAGTGGCCTCACAAGGCAGCGAAGCATTCTGGGAATTGTAGTCTTTCATCCCCATGAGACAAAAACACATTTTCTGTCTTTTCTCAGTCTAGAAAGCACCAAATTCAAAAATAATTTCACATTTCTACTACATTAATGACCCAGTTTAAATACAGATTCATCTTCCCAGCGCAGAAGTACCCCTTTAAGTTTAAGCTCACCCAACAATGGCTAAAAACTTTGAGATTTTATAAATGTTTAGGGTACTAAATTATTTGTTTTTAAATGATAAAGATTGTGCAAATTCTGCAAGGGGTTGCAATCAAATGCAACCAACAGTGCATGGGTCTTGTTTTTAGCACAACTTAAGGTACGTGTGTTAAAAAGGATATGCCATCTTACATTAGTAACTGGCTCAGTGTTGGCCTCATTGATGCAGCCCTGCAGAGTGAGGTTGAGTGAGCGACAGGAGATCATCAGTCTCCTCCCAAGTTTTTCGTCAAATGGCAGGACAGAAGCAGAATCCCCAAACTCCGTCCTGGGACTCCGCAAAACCTTTAAAATAAAGCGTTCTTTCTTCACATCCCAAAACAACAAATACAATGACATTCCCCTTACAAAAAAACAAACAATATCCTTTAAATAGAAAGAAACGTGAAAGTTATGCAGATCACACACAGTTGGCAGTGCCAAGACAAACTGCATAAATATATGAATTATGTGCTGTTTTTCTTGAGACATACAGGAATATCAGGGTCCAGGGAGAACAGGTTTAGTCTTTCCTCTCCTCTGGCAGCTCTCGAGCCTTCTTCAGTCTCAGAAATATACTGAAAAAATACAACATTACTGTTCATTATGTTTTATGCGCTTATGACACACCCTAAATGTCTTGTTTATGTGTTTAAATGTCAGGATTTAAGTTTTTTAAGGTTCTGAGCAGTAAAAGAGAGACTCATATGTGAGATGCATTCATCATTTTAGCAGGATTTTTACATTAAAATATGTCAAAATTCAAAAATAAAAGGCCATTTTATAATAAGTACAATGTGGAACTCTTTTAACTCTTTCCCTGCCATTCACTGAATTTTCCAGCTGCATGTTTCACTGTTATATGGTAGGAGGCGCTATTATGCATCTTCTGAATCTCCAGATCAAAACACAGGTGAAGAAGCAGCAGAAACAAGCGATAGAAGCATTGCTTCCACACATGTAAAATATCATGATCATCAAACATTAAACAGCATATAAATCAAAACTAGCTACATTTTCTCAGCTTTTTGTTCAAAATATTACTGTTTTTGATGTCACATGCATAAAGCTAGAATAAAATGGAGCTCTGTTCTTTCTTTTGATATATTGTATAATTAGATTTTGAAAATTAACAAAAAATTTGGCGCTGGCTGGCAAAAGAAAAGAAAAAAAGAAAGAAACTGGTGGGGAAAGAGTTAAAAAATTTTATAGTGGTTTTACTCTTAACAGCTGGTAAGATAAAGTAATCATGAAAATTATTGATTATAGTATTATATTTATACATTTGCATAAAGTGAGCATTGTAACTGATCACAGTCATGTCTGCGCAGTCAGTTTTATGCTGATGTATTTATCTCTTATGTAATAAAAATCAGGAAGTAGAAAAAAAGTTTTGGCATCTTTGGTTTCACTAAAAGCTATTTTTGAGTTCTGAAACTTGCAACATGTTTTAATAGTACAATGATCTCATTAGACAAATTAAGGCCCATTTCCTTTTTCGAAAAGAGGGTGTATTGATGTCATGTGCCTAGGTGGATGTAACAAGACAGAATTACAAAGAATTACCTTGGCCAGTTCAGGGTGGATTCCATTTTCAGTCGTTTCCTCATTTTCCTGAACAGGGACATGATTCATTAACGTATCAATGATCTCTGAAACAACAACAACAAAGAAATATTTTAGTTGAAAATGCAATAAAGTAAACAACTGCAAAGATTTTACTAACAGTGTGTGTCAGCTCAAACCTTCTTTTGGTGGTAAAACTACTGTCAAGACTTACTAAAGACACGCAGTGAAAAATGAATCCTGAAAAGGTGTGGACGATTATTTTGCGGCTGACCTTATTGCATGTACAATTGTAGGAGTTTTTTAAAATGAGTATTTAAATGAATCATGCAAGCTGATTTACTAAAGTATGCGCTCGTCAATTTGATTATTTTTTACATTGTTTTATTATAAATAAATAGCTATTCATGAATACTTAAATAGACTCTTTATTATTTGCTGATGCAGTCATCGTTAATGACTGGTTTAGTTCTTCATGAGTCCTACATTAACTCATGATTATCTGTGCATGAGTTGAGCATGAGTTGAGCATTTTAGTGCACCCGTACTGTAAAGTGTTACTGCCATTCCTTCCATCTTTTTACCTCAGGGTACCAGCTAAAGAATTTAACTTTAAAAGTATGAGAATTATCCAAAATTCAATTTTGAAAATTTGAGGGGGTTTGAAGATTAGTTTGTCAGCTGACTTATCTGAAGAATGTGAGGTATCAGATCACTTGTAGAGCCATTTTAAGAGCATTTTACACAGTAACCGCAGTTCATTTTCAATGGAAAGTCTGGCAGGTGACAAAATGGCACAGTTAGCCAAAACCGTTCATGAAAATCCAACTTTGACTAATTGATTATTTTTTATTGAATAAAAAGGTTTTATGTTTTCTAAGATTGTGGAGTATCTTATCAATGAAAAGCCATCACAAAATGGTCCGAAAAGCCAAAGCCACCCCCCCCCCCCCCCCCCACAGTCCAAAATCTCACCTTTCATAGGATGTTTTGAAACTTTTATAGAGCACTGTGTGTACAGTCCAATAGATAGCTCTTTCACTAACTGCTGCACTTGTGTATATGAGGAAAATTGAGCGATTTGATTTGGCCTTTCTATACTTTACCCACCGGGCTTACTGTCGCTCAGGTCCATGCTCTTGCGATCCAGAGCCGGGCCCTCTGGAGGACTGATCTGCAGGATGCGTGTGAGAGTGTTGATCCAATCATCCATGTCTTGCTCGTTCTCGGCAGCCAGAACAAAATACGTCACTTCATTCATTTTCAACTCAAAGGCGTGTTTCCTCAGGCGGTTATTCTGCATGAACCACAAATTAAATCATAATACATATTAGTCATTAGTCGTCTCATTGTTCGATGAACTGCTTTAAAAACGTATTTGCACCAACCTGAACCACCCCAGTGCAAGAGTCCAGAAAAATACAGCCTTTAGGTTCCTTTGATATTTTTTCATCTTTATAGAAGTTCATGATATAAGAGTTGTCAGTTAGCTGAGTCAACTGAAAATATCTTCGCTTGAAGGACTGTAAAAGTAAAAGCAAGTACCAGGCAATCAGCAATGTTTTAGTAAACTAGTTTTAGTGATACTATAGAATTTGTAAGTCATTTTTTTTTCACTCAATAGAAGCATTTGAATCATATTGTATACACCTCTGACATAAAATGATCATACGTTCAAAAATAACTAGTGAATGTGTTAGCACACTGTTTGTCGAATTTGATGAGAAGTTTAAAGGGATAGTTCACCCAAAAATGAAAATGTGATGTTTATCTGCTGACCCCCAGGGCATAAGAGTAAAAAACATAAAGACATACATATCCATATTAAACCCAGTGGCGACACATTAAGACACGAAACGATCGGTTTCTGCGAGAAACCCAACAGTAGTTATTTCTTTTTTTTTCCTCATATCAGACGAATCTCATCCAGGATTCCCAATGCCATTACATCCGTCAAACTCGGCACAATCATAGATATATAATTACATACACGCCTCATACAGCTGTTCTGCGGCATTCGTGCAGGTACTAATGAGGGATCTATATCTATCTATCTATATCTATATCTATATCTATATCTATATATATACATACATATATATATATATAGATTCCTCATTGGTACCTGCACGAATATATAAAATTATTTTTTCATATATATATATATATATATATATATAATATGATTTCTGACCTGTAAGGTTGCCAGAATAATAATCATACACGGTGTGTTAATAGGCCAGAGGAGAACTGGCACCCCGACTGAGTCTGGTTTCTCCCAAGGTTTATTTTTCTCCATCACGCCCTGATGGAGTTTGGGTTCCTTGCCACTGTCGCCTTTGGCTTGGCTTGCTCAGTTGGGGACACTAAAATTATGATCAAAGTTATTCAACTAAATATACAAATACAATTAATTAATTAAGTCTTATTTAATTCTATAAACTATAATACTGATATGCCAACATTAGCGCTATATGATAAATTAAAATAAGCGGATAACATCACTGTTTTCTCCAGAACGACTGTACAGCCAAATCTAATTTTGTCGCAATATTATCCTGTTTGACACTGTGAAGCTGCTTTGACACAATCGTGATTGTAAAAGCGCTATATAAATAAAGTTGATTGATTGATTGATTGATTCTACTGAAGAAACAAACACACCGACATCTAGGATGCCCTCCGGGTCAGCAGATAAACATCACATTGTCATTTTTGGGTGAACTCTCCCTTTAATAATGGTCCTCATGACATCTGAGATGGAGTCAGATATAAATCTCTCTTACCCGAACAGTGATGCTGTTGTTGACAGTGCTGTTAAAGTTCCCTTTATAGAGCCAGCCAGACTTAAAAACGCCGATTCCTCCAACACCTCCACTACCTGCACCACCTCCTCCTTTTGATGATGACAAAGAGGTTGTGTCCTACAAAAAAAAGTTACATAAAGACAAGAATCGGGAATCAGGACAAATGTTGACACACCTGCTAATTCTTTATTCGTATTATACTATTCTGCTCCTTTCATTTTCGCCACATAGTCTCTACAATAGGCGCATTCATAAAAGCACATGCTAAGCAGACGACACAGACGTTCCAACCCAATGACCCCACCATCTCAGTTTGTATCTCTTCCTGCCTTTCAGACATTTCTAACGGCAATCAACCCTGCAAGGAAACTTGAGAGTACATTAAGCAGCTTTTTATTAAGGCAATTTAATACTAGAGAACTGCAATGGTCAGGTTTTCTAGATAGCACATCTAAGCCTCTGCAGATGATTCAAAATGTGACAATCTAGCCAAATCAATCAGCCAAAAAGAGTGCCCACATCACCTCTCTTGGCTTTACTCCACTGATCGGTTTCTTAGTCAGTAAAACAGTAGGGATGGGTACCGAAACCCGGTACTAAATGAGCCCCGGTGCTAAATTATGAAACACCGCAGTATTGATAAGCTCTGATGTTATGGGTTCTGCTGTCGGTACTGCAGAGATGAAGAAAATACACTTACTATTTATTATCGCTACATAGACGTTATATTGTGAATTCTATATTGGCAGCCGTTTCTATAAGCAATGGTATCAAACCGAGAGAGAGAGAGAGAGAGAGAGAGAGAGAGAGAGAGAGAGAGAAAGAGAAGAGAGAGAGAGAGAGAGAGAGAGAGAGAGAGAGAGAGAGAGAGAGAGAGAGAGAGAGAGAGAGAGAGAGAGAGAGAGAGAGAGAGAGAGAGAGAGAGAGAGAGAGAGAGAGCAATCTCTCACACGGGGCTACAGCACACATGACACAACAGTCCCTGCTCAATAAGAGAAGATGGCCAACAAAAGCTTAATCTGGTTACGCTTCAGGCCTGTGATATTAATCTAATTTTATTTTCGATTTTGGTTGCCAAGAAGTATAAATAAATTATGAGGTAAAACTATTAAAGACTTGCATCGTTCATATTGCACAACTTCCTTCCCTTCGCATCTGTGAGCATTGGTTCCCCCAAACCCCAAACTTAACGCCGGAATCAGCACAATATCGGTAATTATTGTAAAATGCAGTCTCTACTGTTGCTAAACTGCTGGATGTGTTTGTTAATAAATCGATAGAGCTATTAAAAGCACAATAATCCGCGCAAGAGTTTCCAACTTCAAGGCGGCTAATGCGTGTGTGCTTTGAAACCGACCGCGACTCGCACATTATGGTACATTAGGCTTCATGTGCGCGTCTTAACCATCAAATACACACAACAAACAGCTTATATCAACATGACCGCTTGGAGATTATTCACTTAAACACAGTTTATGTCTTAAATGGGCATTAATAGTTGGGAAAAAATATTATATATAGACCTGCATTTGGTCTTAAAGGGACAGTGTCTAATAAACCCTGACGGTTGTGTCATTAATGTGAATCAAACAAGCTTAAAAAAGCATAAATCTCTTAATTTGTACAGTGAAAACAATAAAGTGTTATTTTATATTTGATTACTTTATTAGATGTCTTCTGTAGGCCATTACCTGAACAGTAATGTTATAGACCTTCCTGAGATTAAAGCACTGTATTTCATTTGTATCTTTGTTTTATTGTATATTTACTGTATTTATTTGACCATTTGTTTGCACTTTTTTTCTCTGTTCTTATCCCTATCAGATGAATATAAAACACAAAAAATAGATGTTTTATATTCGTTTTGGTCAAACATTGCCGTTTATTTTATACAAACAGCGCTTGATGAAGGGATACTACCTACAAACAACTGAATCAAAAAGCTACCCTGCTGAAAAAAATCCAGCATTACGGGTCACCAGCGTAAGGTATGATTTATATGTACTGACCTCATCTTTGTCCACATCTTCATGGTCGATCTCAAAGGAGTGGGAAGGCAACTTCTCAGCTTTATACAGCTTCCTGTGGAGAGGAGAATTATGGAGAGAGAACAGAATAAATAATACAAATAATAATATTCATTCCGAAGAATCTCAAAGTGCAACAATAAAAAAAATAATCACTGTCATCCACCAGGATTAGGACAAGAAGAGCAGGAGAGAGACCGTCTTCACTTCCACCAGCTGTTTTATGGGGCTGCTGATTATGTTTAATTCGTTTTTTTATTTTTTATTATTAATAGCAGAAAAAAGGACTTGTACGACCATTCATGATGTTCATGTTTTATGGGGACTTTCCATTGACATAATTATTTTTGTCCTTCACAAACTGTCTATTCACTCCTATAACCCTAAACCTACCCATCACACAAAACTGTCTGCATTTTTACATTTTCAAACACCATCACCTAGTATGCTTATTAATCCATTTCCCTTGTGGGGTTAATTTCTCCACAATGTAGGTTAAACACACACACACACACACACACACACACACACACACACACACACACACACACACACACACACACACACACACACACACACACACAATGATTTTGAAAAGTGGGGACATGGGTAATGTCCTCATAAGTCACCCTCTTCTGTAATACACACACACACACACACACACACACACACACACACACAATGATTTTGAAAAGTGGGGACATGGGTAATGTCCTCATAAGTCACCCTCTTCTGTAATACACACACACACACACACACACACACACACACACACACACACACACACACACACACACACACACACACACACACACACACACACACACACACACACACACTCACTCACACACACACACACACAAGCAGGCAGTCAAGCATAAGTTCACCAATAAATCGTCCTCTCCTCAAAGAGGTAGTATTTTCCACATCATGTGGTGTTTATCACTCCCTTCAGTAAGCTTTATTCTGACAGGACCCCACATACAGGTGTCCTTTCATGCTGCCTGGCTGAGTGCTCTTAAACCGGAGCTCTTTGTGTTTTTCCTGGGTGGTAGAGACACTGTGGCAGTTTATGCTGCACAAACACACAGCACACACATTTTTCTTTCGGTCTATCACTCTGGCCAGCGAATTTGGCACTGCATTTCGCTCGTTTCTTGCTCCTAATGTTGTTGCTCTAATGTTTTTGGTAGACATATTGATAGAAAATTTGATCACAGATGATATTTGGGATGCTGCCATTTCCCAAGTGGATGCTGCACACTGGTGGTGGTTGAGGAGAGACCCCTGACATGAGTGTGAAGCGCTTTGGGTGTACAGTAGTACATTTGAAAGCGCTATATAAATGCCTCATTCATTCATTCATATTTAATGCTGGTAAAACTAAGATATCAATCTAATTTGGCAAGAAGAATTATGTTTTATTTTTGCTAAAATACTCAATAAAAAGTAAAATTCTGCTTTTGGAAAATATTGTTATATATTAAACCAGATAAATCTATCAATATACAATTTAAACCCACTCATACTGCCAAAAAGGTCATTCAAATTTTGCAAATAATCCGTTTTCTTGTCCTTAATAATAAACACTATGCAGAGAAAACTGTCTTAAATATGAACTGTGCTGCTAAACTGCTCATTGCATCACACAATCCTCAAGAGCTAATGCGTGAATCAGACTCAATAAGGGCCCTATTTTAAAGATCAGAGCTCATGTCACAGGTGCACTTAGGACGTGTACACTTCTGCTAGTTTAACAATGAGAAAAATGTTGGGCGCAGAAAGACTGAACGCTTCTCCAGAGAGGAATCTTTTTTTTAAATATATTTGGCATGTGTGTGTGCTGTTGGGCATCCCTGTGTGTGTAATAGTCAAGTGTATGCGCGTTGTGCACCGCCTATAGGCTCATATTACTAACACACCCTTTAAATAAAACACTAAATCCTGCACTATTGACTTTAGAGCAGGTTTGTGTTGGTCAATGGTCAGTGGTTTTCAGTTCCTCAAAACATCAACCCTCCAACAATGCTCCTGAACACTCCTGGTTTTCAGACCAGCACACCCATGGGGGGACAGATGAGCAAATATGGGAACAGAAGTAGCAAAAAACACTGGCGTTGCATTGCGCTGGGTGTATGATAGGGCCCAAAGACTGCAGTCAGTGTCTTTTCCACACATCATTAATTTATTATATCCATATGTGGTTCCAGATAAATCATAGAACAGTGAAATCGCTCCAGAAATCCTCTGTCCTGCCTCGCCTGCGCTCGAGACAGTGACGTGTGAGCTCCATTGACACAGGCTTCACATCTATTAGTTGATCCTCCCTAAAGTCACTCTTCATTTGCATAAATTGACACATTTCTTAACTTTCTGGAAGTTGCTGGATGAGCTTATATCCTGTGGCTGTCTCTCGAGTCGCCTGGACGCCACCATCTCTCCACTGAAAATGGACGGGTCTGTTTTTGGCTGGCATTGTGAACAGGGCGACCTCACAAAGGACCTGCCTATCCACAAATCACTACTGGACAATGTCTGGGCCAATCTTGTCCAAGCTAATAAAACAACTAAGGCCAATGCTCTTGGCTGATCAGTCCAGTTCTGTCTTTATCTGTGTGTGTGTCTTCTCTCCACCTTTAAGCTAACGGTTCCCTGCTCTGAGTATGACCGTGCTTCTTGCCGTCTTCTTGCCTTCCACGCCACTGTTGCTGATATGTGACCCTGGACCACAAAAACAGTCTTAAGGGTCAAATTGAGATTTAACTGAATAAATGAGCTTTCCATTGACGTATGGTTTGTTATGATAGGGCAATATTAGACTGAGATACAACTACTTGGAAATACTTGGAAATCTGGAATCTGAAGGTGCAAATGGCTTCCTTTAAAGGGTTGGACACCCGTCAGACCTCCGTTCATCTTCAGACACAGATGAAGATATTAGTGTTGAAATCCGATGGCTCAGAAAGGCCTTCATTGACACCAATGTCATTTCCTCTCTCAAGACCCATAAAGGCACTAAAGACGTCGATACAAAGCCCATCTCACTGCAGCGGCTCTACAATCATTTATGAAGAGGCCAGAAGAGTTTTTGTGCGCAAAAAAATGAAATAACGACTTATAGTGATGGCCGATTTCAAAACAAAGTTTCAAACGGTTGTGAATCAGCATATTGATTCATGATTTGGATCGCCAGTGTCACGTGATTTCAGTTTGCCAGTTTGACACGCGATCCGAATCATAATTCGATACGCTGATCCATTACAGTTCGAAACTTTGTTTTGAAATCAGCCCATAACTAAATAATTTATTTTTTTGCGCACAAAAACTCTTCTGGTGTCTTCATAAATGATTGTAGAGCCGCTGTAGTGAGATGGGCTTTGTAACGACGTCTTTAGTGCCTTTATGGGTCTTGAGAGAGGAAATGACATTGGTGTCAATGAAGGCCTTTCTGAGCCGTCGGATTTCAACACTAATATCTTCATCTGTGTTCTGAATATATATATATTAGTGTTGCACGATATACTGGTGCTAGAAAAGTACTGCGATACCCTGCTATTACAAACGGTACGATATGGACTTTTATTAGTACCGGTACTTTAAGGAGGACAGCGCCATTTCTAAGGGTGCTTTCACTCTAGTTCGGTTCATTTGGTCCGAACCAAGGGCAAACAATTATACATTGTTGCATTTTTCAGATTTTTTGGTTCCTTTTCACACCACACTGATTGCTTTGGTCCGAACCAGTTGAAACGAACCAAAACGCAGGCATGTGACAACATCCACATCACTCATTGGCCATGGCGTATTTCCTAAACTGCTTTTCGATTCGTCAGAATTTACATGTGGGAAAATTCCAACAGGAGAGGCAAAGCCAGCAAACTATAATAACACTATGGAGAGACGACTGCACGGGCCAGTTTTGTCCCTGGCAATAATCTACTACACTGTGTGTATTTACCACAGTATGCAAACAAAACATTTCTATAATGAAGCGCGGATGCGACATGAAAACAACGTTCTAATGCACTGCAGACGGCGAGCGCGCATCGCTCGTCACTTCAAGAGGAGGCGTACATTAATTATTAACTCTTGACATGCTTCCATCTTCCGAAAATATTGCCAACGATCTTTCAGGTAATAATATCATGCACACAATGGCCCTCATTTATCAAAAGTGCGTACACCAAATTTCCAGCGTACACCTTGCGTACACCCAAACCCACGGTGACTTTGAGATTTATCAATATGGACGTTGGCGTACGGCTCGCTCAAATCCTACGCCAGCTCAGGAGGTGGTGTACGCACGTTTGAGTTAGTGGGAAATTCGCAGAAAAACAATTCCTAACACCACAAAACGCACTGACAAGATATGCTATATGACCCACTGTTAAAAACCACAACAACAACATTCAGTGTTTATTTTTGTGCAACATGAACGTCAATGTTTAATTTGTGTGACTTTACCAAAGCGTTTGATTTGTAGGCATATGCATTCCTCCAGTCGCGAGCCTGTGCGCTTTATCTGACGTTTCAGGCCCGCCTGGCCCGGCAGCTGCGCACGCACTGGGACTAAAATAATTCAGACTGACAAAATAATAAAAATGACCTTCTTCTTTAAAATAATAATAAAATCAATAAAAACGGCATTCTTCTTCTAAATAACAAGCGTCATTAAGAATAATAATCATAATAATAAGAAGAAGAATCTTACAAATTGTCATGTAATTATTAATGTGAATGAATCTTACTCCACATCACATCATCATCACTATTGTACACCCCAATACATGTGCCGCGATACGAAATTAAATGCTAATTGTTTCAAAACGTGTTGTAAAATAATGCATTGTGATGGTAATTTATCATCCAAACAGCTTTAAACTGCTGGAGTGCGCTTCTCAACCCCCACACTATTAACAGTACTCGTAATTTGGGTCCATATTTTGTTTTTGTGAGCGCCTTTAATCCCACTCTTTAAACTCCCAAATAAAACAATTTCGGGTTTTTTTTCCACTTCCCTGGTGATGGTCTCAATCATCTCAATAGTTCAGTAGTCAGGGCACTGATCAGGGAGTCAGCCCGTTGACTTATGTCCTAATCAGTGCCCTGACTAGTGGACTAGTGAGATGATTGAGCGCGCCCGATCTCCACGTCGGAGAAGTTTCGCTTCTTTGCCGTCTTCTGTTTGTCCATTGCGTAAAATGAGGGCGTGCGGGAGGCGGAGACTTGAATATATAGGGGCGTGTTATTCTAATGACGATCGTTTTCAGCCGCGGGATTTATCAAGGGCAGGTATTGCGTACACCTGGATTGCAGAGGTGCGCACAGTTTCATAAATCAGGCGGTGAGAGGAGTGTAAGCACAATCTTACGCCAACATATACACCCGTTTCTACGCAAGATTGATAAATGTGGGCCATTGTCAGCGCAGCTAACTACGGCAGCTGGTTCAGTCCAAAAATGATCAGTACTTTTGCAGTTGGTTCTGTTCGAGGTCGGATCACGTTCTCACCACAAACAAACCGCTCCAGAGTTCGTTTGAAATCGTACCGAGACCACCTCTTTAAGGAGGTCTCGGTACGCTTGTTTGGTCCGCTTTTGGTGCGCACCCGAGTGCGATTGCTGCTTTCAGACCTGACCAAACGAACCGCACCAAAGAGGGAAACGAACTCTAGTACGATTCAACCGAACTAAATGAGGCAGGTGTGAAAGCACCCTTAATGTGTGTGGATGTGTGACAGCAGGTGTCAGGACGTGTGTGCAGAGCTCTGCTTCCACTGTTCAATAAACATTAGAAGCAGAAGAGTTAAATATATATACGCGCAACGCATGACAAAGAAAGCAACAGAAATATGCGCGCATGAGAAGAAAAAGCGCGGCGCGGGACGTGCTCACGCTATTGGACTCTGACCTAAAGCGCGCGCACACGCCTTTCAGACAACAAACATGCGATCGCCATTCAGTTCTTTCGCGGATTATTATTTGGGTTTGAATGGTCAAACATATGTAAAAATGCACAGTATTTCATGCGAGTATTCAGGTAAACACAGTCGGATATGTCTTTAGTGAACGTGTAGCCTACAGCTGAGTAATTAGATCAGTGCAGGTCTTAAGCCAGACCTAATATTCTGTGATTAATGTTAAGCAAACAAAGAAAAATAGAAAACCACCACGTTTGGCTAAATAACTAAAATATATTTATTAAGAATCAGTGTAGAGTTAAATTATAGAGTGAAGACTAAGTAAGCAGTTTTATATTTGATTATTGACTTGCTACTGTTAAATAGACCTAATGAAGCTGAGAAATAAAGCACTGTTTTTGTCATATTGTTTGTAATTTGCATTTTTTGTTTATTTTTAAAAACAAGATACAACTAAAAATCTATATTATAATTATAAGATTACATCTTAAAAATATTAAATTACTCGAATCATAAAATAAGATTTTGTTCATCCCAACCTGTTGAGAAGTGAAAGGTTAGTGAATGATAACATGATTGATAATGATGATCTCTGTGAGGATGTTCACACTGGCATGCAGTCATTACAGCAATAAGAGGAGGGAATGGGCAAAAACCAGCGCAGGAACATGCTGGCCAAGTGAATTTTTAGTAACAAAAATAAAACAATGAATAATAAGTTATGTTGTCATATTAATCATATTATCTGTTTTTGTTTGTTTTTTACTGTGGTATCGATTTAGTATTGGTATCGAGATATTTTAGTCTGGTATCGTATCGAAGTCATAATTTTGGTATCGTGACAACACTTGGAACATGATCTTTACTTAATATCCTAATGATTTTCAGCATAAAAGAAAAATCTATAATTTTCACCCATCCTATGTAATGTTTGTTTAGTACCCGAGCAACTGGTTTTGTGGTCCAGGGTCACATATTGGCTGATCCTCTTTGTTCTTCAGTGTTTTTCAGACAGCTGCTCCATGATGATTGCAGCTTTACGGGAATGTTGGATTTCTGTCATTATTTGTACTATAGTACACAATGCATTATGGGCGGGTCCGTTTGAAGCACTAGCATAAGTGGTGTTGAACGGGTGTTTCACAGGAGTTTAAATAAGAGTAAGTCTTCTCATGTCCGTGTTTGTGGCGCTCGTGACAGGAACATCCGAAGCGGAGAGGATAGAGAACTTCTGTGAGGAGCGCATTCTTTTAAAACTGGACCGGTGATTTTGGTGAGCGGGAACTGAAACTAAAAAAGCGGCACCTGAAACAAACTGGCTCCAGTTAAAAAGATTTATGACAGGAATATATGTGGAAAATAGAAGAAAACTACTCGAATCCCATAAGAGGGAACTTTGACTGCATCGGGGAGCTGTCCTTTTAAAACTGGAGTGTTTTCTCTCACATCCATAATCACTAGAATGTCGAGTGACTGAAGAGTAGAAACTAAACAAGCTGGATTGGTGCTTGAGATTTTCTTATGAGAGAGTGATTATAACCGCTTTAAACAGAGAGGGAAATCTGTCCATTCACTGTAACATCTATTTCCAATTTTCTGTATTTATTAAAGGCTTCCAGTCTTTGTTTATCTTGGTGAAATAGCTGGTCAAATATGTTTTTAAACATTATTATTGTTGCGTGTGTGTGTGATTTTTTTCAATCTTCAGCCTATTTTGGATTCCATTCAATTTCTGACCCAGATCTGAGTGTCCAACATGGCCCATTGGGTTAAGTTTATCATTATTATCAGATTTTAAGTTTAGAAAGTTTCTCTTTATGCAATTTTAAGCCATTATTTGATTCAGTAGCACTTTTAAAGTGACAATGTTACATGTGCTTACTACAGAAATAACAGTATATTATGTATAATTACAGGTTAATAACCCTTTAACCCTAAACTGAAGCCTAATCCTAAACCCTATAGTAAACATGTAGTTAATAGTTACCTCAAGCACTTATTTTTGTAAAATCACTGTAACAACATGACCTTACCATAAAGTGTAACCAAAGTTTCTCGTTATGATGACTTACAGAATTACATTTCTTACTCGGCTGTGGTGGAAATGGTCTTCTATAATTTCAAGACAAATGGTTTGATGGTAAGAAAATGACGGCGTTATAAGGTTCGGTGGGGCTGTAATCCTACCTGGGCAGCATGCGGTAGTCCCCTGCATACTCTTCATATTTATACTGGATCACATGCAGCTGGGAGTTGAAGTATTGACAAGCCTATAGGAGAACAAACAAACAAAAAGTTATATAAGTTCCTCCGATTCAAAAGTGTGTAATTTTCTGAGTTAAGTGAATGATCACTGGCATATAAAAATATTTTAGGTAAAATAAACTTTAGGTTAAACACCGAAGCTCAAACATGATTTCTTTGGTTGCGTGTACATCCATGCATTCACTTCTAAAAATGAATTTAAAGGCACAATATGATATGATTTTTTGGTTAGAAATATCCAAAAACCACTAGAACAGTGTTATATATTTTGTTGACTTGTGTACTTACATTATCTCAAAGGTTTCCAAGAATTTTTAAATCCAGAGAAATAAGCATTTTTGACCGTGTGTGTGCGTCGCCTATCGATGACAATTTCTATTTTGTAGAAACCATGAAAACACCAAATAAGTTTTAATATTTGTTGTGTTTTATTAGACAGGCGAGCAACTGTTTGGAGACATTCATCGACAGAAAAGGAATCCTTGTTCTCTAGCTCAAAACAGTATTGTTTACATCTGGTTTTCTTGATTTACCACAAGTACCATACATAATATGGATCTAGCTCAATGCCGTGTGAACAAGTGTCTGAGAACACACAGGGTAGCATTATAACTTTCAACATACCCAAATGTGTCTAATATGATAACAGCACAGCGTTACCCCACATACACATGAGCGGGAGAAGCAGAAGCGCTCAAAGCTCGGAGAAATCAAGCCGTCAACACGCATTTGTTTTGAATAAGCAGAAAGCAGAAAAAATAAGAAATAAGAATAAGAAAAAGCAGTTTCTGGAAGTATTATCTGACACCTGATGATTTACATGATCTGTGCATGCTCAGTTTTCCAGAGGGCTGTATGTGAGCATTGAGAGAGTTTCTCTATGAAGAAACCCAAGCAAAGTTTGTCGTTTTGTTTAAGGAATTTGGGACAATTGTCTGCGCCCCGAGGATCAGGAACTGCTGCGGCTGAGGCGGGGAGGAAACTGAGATTGTGCGGCTCACAGATGGAGCTTGCAGAGGAATTCGGAAACAGTATGGAGGCAGGGAGTGCGCTTCTGGCTTCAAGCCAAGAAGAGCAGATTTTGGCTGTAGAGGACGAATGTCTCTGAGCCCTCACTGCCTGCCTGCCCCACGCATCATTAGTTGTTGGAGGCTATGTCCTCTGTCACAGACATATTGGATCTGCCCTGAAGGCGTGAAAGATATGAGATTGTTTGTAGCAGGTTTCCATGGGCGATTTTTATCCAGCTCTTATCCAAGCCTTTCGTTTCTTCCAGATCTGCACGCTGAGGTTACTTAAAGATCTTAGAAGAAACCATATTTGGCCAGCACTCAATGTGTTATTCGATGCCACCTCTTGAAGAGACACTGACCAGCTACTCTCACTAGAGGAGGCACTGAAGTTCAAGGTTTATCCCGTTTGAACAGCAGTGGGTCAGTTCTTGGGCTTCAGAGGCCAAATAACATCTGCCTCCTTCCTTTCCCTCTGTAGTAGCCATGGAAGTTTTAAATAGGGGTTGTTTGAAAAACTCAGAAGTTTTGTCAATGCTTTCTTCTCAACTGTCATACCTACGAGTGAACAGCGACAAGATGTATCTAATCTGGTAGACATTTTCCCGAATATATTTAATGATTTTTTCTCCTGGTACTTCTGTCATCCAGCATTACATCAAGGTCGGTAGTGCATTTCCAATAAAGCCACATGAGTATTGTAAGAAATAAAATGTGAAAGTGAAGAATCTTTTGTAAAAGCTATTCTTTTACAACGTGTTTTTCAAGTGTTTTGGTACCAATGTGTCTTAGAGCTCACCACATGTTTGGTGCCGATAGGTCCTTTCACTATTGTACTGATTTTAGTTCATTCTGTTACTGTGCCTGATGCTTTTCCACTGCACCATAGTAAAGACTATATTGACAACCTTGGGGTGGCGAAATACATTACGATGCTAGATTTGCTTAAAGATTACTGCGTTTGTAACTCCCAAACACTTTTCTTCAAAATACAAATATTCGGGCTGCGAAACGCACCGGTGACGTTGCAATGATTAATGTAAATGGCTCTAGGTGAGGTTGCTAACTGCAATTATTACTTAAATGACATAGTCATTTATTCATGAGTTTTTATTCACAATTTGTACAGTGTCCCAACTTTTTTGGAATAGGGTTTGTATAATCATAATCAACGATTGGTGTTGGTCTTTAATGGTTCAGCTGTTAAATTTAGAGCTTCGTTACAAAAGAGGATCTGAGAATGTGGTGGCCAATGCCCTGTCACAAGGTTCAACACTGAAGCTGCTTTGAAACAATAGTCATTGTTAAAGCGCTATATAAATAAAGTTAGAAGTTTTGTTTCTCTGTATGATTTTATTTAGAGTCCTTTTTTTGCTGTAAGAGGCGAGGGAAAATAGAACAGGTGTGACCAGACCTCAATATGGATTAAGCAGCACAATTTCCTGCTTTAGCCCGTAGCGGCTTACATTTTGTGTACTGTGCAGTGTGTTTCTGCCAGCTCGCCATAAAGATGAGCTTTGAGATGAGACCATCAAATCACAGTTCTGGATCGGGGCTAACTATCACCATCCTGTAGACCTCTCGGTCACCTCAAGGCTGTGAGGTATTGCCTCCCACCCTGAATTAAGAGTTTCATCTTCATCATCGCTGTTTCAAGCTAGCATCAAAACCACCATTGAATTATCACCATTAATCAAAACAAGCTCTCAATCTCTCATCCTCACCCCACAGCTCATGGTAAATGGACTGCATTTATATAGCACTTTCAACAGACCCTATGGCCATCAAAAGCGATTTACGTTTTGCCTCACATTCACCCATTCATACACCGACGGCGATGTCAGCCACATAAGGCACCATCCAGCTCGTCGGGAGCAGCTGGGGTTAGGTGTCTTGCTCATGGACACCTTCACACTTGGTCAGGTGGAACCGGGGATTGAACCACCAACCTTTCAGTTTATAGGTGTAACAGAAGGCTAGCTTGTAGCAGTTGCTGTGCGAGTAAACCTCACTCCTCTGACCTCAAGAGACGCTCTAGCGACTGACGCTAGAGGTTGCAGCCTTTAGCCTCCTTGTTAGAGCGTCCGACTCTCATGCCGGCGGACCCGGGTCCAAGTCACGGTCCGAACCGAAGGGGTTACATAGGCAACCTACATAAACCACTGCTGCTCCAAATGATGCTGTTGTAATGGCTGCAGTGTGTGGTTTTGCATTGTCCTGCTGAAGTACACAAGGCCTTCCCTGAAATAGACGGTGTCTGGAGTGGAGCATAAAACCACTCTAAAACCTTTATACACCTTTTAGCATTCATAGTCCTTCCAAAACATGCAAGCTGTCCATACCGTATGCACTTATGTACCCCCATTCCTTTAGAGATGGTGGCTTTTGAACTGAACGCTAACATCCTGGAAGGTCTCTGTGATTTCCTACAAGAATGTCAAATTTGGACGCCTCTGACCATAGAACACTTTTCCACTTTGACATAGTCCATTTTAAATGAGCCTTGACCCATTGGACACGGCAACGCTCCTGGACCATGTTCACATATGGCTTCCTTTTTGCATGATAGAGCTTTAGTTGGCATCTGCAGATGGCACAGTGGATTGTGTTTCCCGACAGTGGTTTCTGGAAGTATTCCTGAGCCCATTCAGTAATGTCATTGACACAATCATGCCGATGAGTGATGCAGTGCAGTCTGAAGCCTGAAGACAACAGGCATCCAATAAAGGTCTTCGGCCTTTTGTCCCTTAAGGCGGGCGTACACTGTGCGAATTCGGACACTCGGAAGGTCGTGAGATATTGCAGACGCTACGAGTCATTTTAATTTGATCATCGCATCACATCAGCTGGTACACGGCACGACTGTTTGCACCGCGAGCCGGCCGCGATCACACGGAGCTTTCAATGTTGCTGCTATAGCTTCAGATACAAAAAATAAAGAAAAAAAGGTGTGCAAATGATTTGTTGAAAAGCAGAGAACAGCCATTCCTTTTAACCGAAACAACCAAAGGGAGAGAGAAGAGTGCACGTGATAGAGAGAAAGTGTGTGTGTGTGTGTGTGTGTGTGTGTGTGAACGCAGTATGTGGCAGCCACTGAGCTAATAATAGTCATAGATTGAGCGTATGTGACGTGCTTGTGCATGATTTGGCAATAGGGGACAGCCATATGCTGGTAAAAATCGGGCCGACTCCCCGAACTTTTTAAACATGTTTAAAAATTATCGTAAGGTCGGGAGGTGCTCTTAACGTGCTCGGCTCGTCTCGTATTTCCTCTCACACGGTGCGAGCCGCGACCATACGAGCATCCACGATGTCCACGCGATTTCTCCCGAGAAAAAAAAATCGTCTGCGAGTTCGTACGACAGCAAAAATCGCACCGTGTACGCCCGCCTTTACGCACAGAGATTTCTCCAGGTTCTCTGAATTGTTTGCTGATGTTATGCACTGTAGATGCTGAGATTTCCAAGCCTTTGCAATTTGACATTGAGGAACATTGTTTTTAAAGTATTCCAGTCTTTTAACACACTTGACATATTTCACAGCCTCTGCCCATCTTTACTTGTGGAGACAATTTTCAGCGTTTCGTCCACACGGATCCGGCGTTTTGGAAGCATAAATATATTTTCTTAAACCTGGTCCCACAGCGGATAAATCAGAAAACGACAATCTTACTTTTTCATGTGTTTACCTAATCCATATATTTTCTGAAACGGTGATGTAATCACACTACGTCCAGCACGGTGAAAGAGTTAAAGGGATACAACTACGGGCACTGGGCATGCGCTCATCAATATCGCGTAATTTAATTACCGTATCTGCATTATTGTAAGGGGAGGTTTAGGGATGGGGTAGGTGTAGGTGTTAATAAAACACATCTGTTAAGAAGCAAATGTATTTATTGTTATTTTATAGTGAGATTTTGCCTCACCTCCGACCACTGCTATAACCTTCTAACCACAACTCTTCTTCTCAGTTATTAGTGTATTTTTGTGGCAGAATTACAGCGCCACACAATGATATTGTGTTTTGAAACACTGATTGTATGGAAATAAATGATGTGCAAATGTAATGACAGCATGGAATTGGAGTGATTAGTCGTGTTACAACTGCTTAGATGTTTGTGCTACAAGTTTTGAAAATGTACACTTTACACAGTTGCCCTCCTGTCTCCTTCTGTATTTCTAGAAGACTAGTTTATTTGGGATTACAACCAAAGCTACACACGCACGCACGCACGCACGCACGCACACACACACACACACACACACACACACTTACCTGTCTGACCAGCAGACATTCAGCATGTTTGTCAGCTCCCTCTGGCACAGTGGACTTCACGGTTCTCCTCTCTACAGGAAGAGTGGACACCTAGAGGAAAACAGACAGAAAGCATTTTGAACAGAATCAAATGTATCATGCAGGACAGGTTTATGGGTGTCATGTAGCCTGGATGCCAGTCGAACTCAGCCCCGCCCACAACATTTTTAGGTCGGGCGGTTTGGTCTGGCCTCGCTCCATAGAGGAGTAATTATCCCCGAACAGAAACTGTTCTGACCAATGAGATCATCAGGGCGGGCTTCAGACGATGACGGACAGATGATCAACAGTAACGTAATCATCACGTCATCAAAGGGGCTTGGATTATATTTGTTCGAATCTTAAACAGAGAGCTTGTTTGTGCATTCACCTTCACATTTCTCTCAGAAATGATGATCATGTTGGGTAAGTACTCTGTGTGTCATTAAATTATTAAAAACATTTTTTACAACACCGGCAAAGATCGTGTATTCCAGCCTGATTTCAGCGCGCATGCAGACAGGGTTGCCAAGTTTTTACAACAAAACCCGCCAACTACTAGCCCTAAACAATAGCTTCTACATTTACCCGCGGACATAGAAAATCCGCGGAAAAAAACGCGGAGTTGGCAACACAGTGCAGTTGAGCTCTGTTGACGTCTCTTTGTTGCTCTGATTGGTTGTAGGTCTGTCCAATTGATGTCTTTCCTGGTTGGGTTGAAACACGCCCCATAATCACAGCCCAATGGAGCATCAGACTCATATTCTGACTAGAATTGAGTATGATCACGTCAGGCTAGGTGTCATGACTCTGAGGACTATATTCTAATTGACAAATAAAATATATGGATTGTCCTAATTGTGAGCTTGCTTATTTTACTGAAGGGTTTATTAAAGGGGTCATATAATGCCATTTTTATACCAGTTATTATGATTCTTTAGTGTCTAAATGAAAACTTTGTAATTTACTTTAATTAAAAATTCTCGTTAGTATTGCAAGAAAACACTCATTTTACCTGGTCAAAAACAGCTCTGTTTTCACACGAGTCTCTGAGGACAGATCATAGACCGTAAAAAAGATAAACTCTATCAATTTTATCCGGAGTCGAACCGAGACAAGATCAGAGCTCCAACGAAATTCGACATTTAAGGCTAAACAGGACGATTCTGAATGGTTGGTTAACATAATGTCACTTTGCAGGGTAATGTTAGTGCGAATGCTATGTGTTTACTGATGTATATGTTAGTTCATTGACAGATTGATGTTATACCTAATGCCAATAAAAACTTTTTTTCTGTTAATGTCGTTTTGTCAGTGATGTGTAACATTATCTATGCAATGTAATAACTGTTACAACACGATTTATTTTTAGACAGTAAGACACCCCATCTACATAATTAAGCTTAGTGTTAACTTACCACATCCACGTTAACTTTAAAACCAGCGTACACAGTTTGTAATAACACAATAACCATACCGTGTTGTTAAAGATACACTGTGTAACTTTTTTAGTTTATTCTTAGCTAAAAACACTTAGTTCCCATTCAGTCGGTCACTCTCGACGCCACGTCGGAGTACCGACGAATAGGAATCTCGCTAGCGAGAGCCAATCTACTTCGAGTGTAACTAAACGAGCCAATGCACATTGGCATGCAATGATTGCACCAGCTGCCCATGCCACGCAGAGCGGGTATAAATGAGGCACAGGTGCTTGCATTAAATTAGCCTTTTGCTTCGGAGCCGAGTGGTGAATGGATCGTCCTGAAATCACTCTCTACAAGCGTGTGTTAACATTATAACGAGTCAAGCTCTTCGGGTGAATCTCTCCTCGTTTGGTGTTGGAGTGACGGCATTGCAGCGGGGTCGAATTTCTCTCTTTCACTTTCGATTGTTTTATTGAGCAAAAACAAGGGCTGTTCTCACAGCTGGTTTGGTGCGCTGTTTTAGAGCGCTGAAAGGCCGTTTTCACGGCTGGTAAGAGATCGCCTTCTATGAGAAAGAGAGCGCGCATGACAGGCTGCACGAATTCCCTGTCTGTGTCGCCGCGACTATCCCCTGTGTGCTTCAGCACCCCAGAGAGCATTTTCCCTAAAAGAGCTGCACAGGTAGAGCTTGCGTCTTTTTAAAGATGACAATTTACCTGTGTGTTTCTGGTTGCGGTTGTTCCCTGTCCTCACTGACGGCCACGAGCACTGTTTCACATGTCTGGGCTGCATGCTGAGACTGCGTTCGTGGGTGGTTCATGTTTTCAAATGGGAACATGACCACGTCGGCACGCCGGTCGCGACTCTTCTTTCTCCGGGAAGCTTGAGTCCCCTTTGTTAGAGCCCTGCACGGGCCTCAAATCTAGGCCCTAGCCCGGCCCGGGCCCGAGACGCTGAGGCCCTAGCCCGGCCCGTGTCCGACAGCTTATCAAAATTCTCGGCCCGAGTCCGACTGGAGCCCGTTTTTTTTTTTTTTTTTTTTTTTTTTTTTACATTGTTGCAGCCATTAAAATAGTTCTGTTTTGTTTTTAATGTCAAAGTAGTTATTTTTCGTTTCGTTTCTTTGTTACGTTAATTTAGAAAAATGTTTAGAGCATTTTTTTGTTTGTTAAATTAAAGTTTTAATTTTTTTAAGTGACGACCAAAAGCGGCCAGCGGCCGACAGTGAGTTAACCGCATATTTAATTATTTTAGTCTCTCAAATCAACTCTTGACTTGTCTTGCCTATAATAAAATCCATAAAACACTTCAAGCATCACAATGTTAGTTAATTTCGCCAACTATTACCACCAGTAGCCTAAAAGGCATTTTTGACGAGCTGAGGCAGGCTGATTCTGCTCGCGGCTCTCGCAAACGGAGCTAAACAAATAAAATAAAAAAAGCACATGCAGGTTGTCTTATAGCCTACCTTACACCTACGCAAATGAATATAAATCCCATCTTCAATTCCCGGGGTACATGCTCATTTAACGGAGTTTACAGCAACGGAAGCAAAAGATTAAGATGCATTTTATTCAGCAGCTTATTTCAGATTCAAATACCACATAAGAGAGCGCGACGCACTGGTAAGATAATGATCTCATTCATCTCATTCATTTGTATTGAAGATGATGGTGTTTTTGACTATCTTAGACTTATTTTAAGTTTCCTTTACGGCCATTTGCGTTGGCTTGCATTAGTCATTTGCGGCGATGCGTGTTGCAGCACCATCATATCTATCTGACTACAACATATAGCCCATAAAACATTGTGACACATAATGACATAATGTTTGAAAGTCTGTAGGTTAACATAAATGCAGATAGGCCTAATTGTAATAATAAAAGACAACATAGCCTAATTATCGATTTTGAAATATTAAACCAGTCAATACAGAACGAATTATTCTGTAGCCTTTTGCCGTCAATACCATGGATATGGCATGGGCCGGCTACTGCCGAAGTTGTCTTTGCTGTATCAATAGGCAATATATTTATATTTAACATGAAGTATAGGGCTTCCCTGTACATTAATAGCACCAGACGCCCCGCGGATGACACGCAACAGAAACGCCATGCTCACACCACGCTTGCAGTGTGTCTCCGTGTTGAAGAAACGTGCGCTGCTGCTGGCGCGGACTCTGAACCTATGCTCTGAACACTGTGCGAGCCATCTTAACAGTTGCGTTAGCTATTATGGTCTCGTGTTGTTTCCACCAGCGCAGAACTCATTGTTCCTTTTAATTGATAAAATAAATATAAAACGAAGGAGAAGCCTATAAAAAGGCCCGAAGCCCGGCCCGCGTTTTAGGTATGACATGAAAATTGGCCCGAAGCCCGGCCCGAGGGGCGTAAAAAAGTCGGGGCCCGTCGGGCTCGGGCATAAATGCAGGGCTTTACCCTTTGTTGTTGGCCAGCCGCGGCTCGTGTGTAAAAGCACAGCCGCGGGTCTGCTCGACACTCTGGGAGACCGTGGAGATCAGCGAGAGCTGCCGCCGGGGGAAACCCGGGCGGACCTCTCGCTTCTCTGCGTGTCGTGTGCCGTCGAGCGGCTAAGCTGCAGCGCGCGTTGTCACGGCAACCCAGCGCTCGCTCGCCGCTCTATGTGCGCTGTCCCCGGGCCGATTTCCCGTTGTAGCGCCCTCCCTGGTGGCCACAGGAGAGGTCTACTTTGGTGTAATGGCTGGGGTGACCTGAGGTGGGTGGGGCTTCTTCGGGGATCCAACCCCCTGGGGCCCCTCCCCCTCTAGCGCACTGCAAGCTGTGCAGCTTCTGGATGGAGTTGCTGGTCCTTCTTAGGGGGGAACCTAGCATTTCATTCAGGGCTCCAGCTGAGGATCAGATGTCAATCGCTACATCGGAGAGAGGGCTGTTGTGCTCTGTGAATGAAGATGATGCTGAGCCCACTGTAATGGTGTGTGCTTTGCTGAATCAGATTCAGAGTCAATAGCCATGCTTTCCTGGGATCTATCCCAGATGTGCATGTAAAACTTGGCAGTATGGAACTCCAGAGGGACCAGCACTGCATAAGTTTTTCCTCCCTCACTACCCTCCTTGGTGGGGTGGCTGTACGCAGACCACCTCCGCCCTGCACTCTTAATGCACGAGGGTAGTTCTGAGTCGGGGTTGAGCTGCGCATGTTGACTAACCGTGATCAGGTCATGGCGCAGGCCCTCGGCCAGACGATGTCCACCTCTGTGGTCCAGAAACGCCCCCTGGCTTGCCTTGCTGAGATGCGAGTGGTCGTCAAAGTACGCTTCACGATGCTTCCATCTCACAAGGTGGCCATTTCGGCGACACTGTTGAGAACTGAGCCCAGCAGTTCTTTGCAGTCGGTAGCGGGCTGAGGAAATCAAGCTTCAGAGCGCCTTATGGGCCGCCCCTCAGTCTGCTTGTCGCCAAAGGCGTCGCCCCTGCAAAAAAAAAAAAAAAAAAAAGGGACCCTCGACACAGTCTGCTCTACTGTGTTCACGGCAGGAGGACGACGCCACCCGTCTCTACTGCTGTTTAAGCGGTTGGTGAAACATCACCTCTGAGACGGGTGACCTGGAGATGGGCGGGGCTGCTTTTCCCCGGAAGAGGGCCGGGGAATGTTTTGAGTCTAAATTCTGTTCTGCCGCTGGTCACAACCAGTGGTACCCAAACTCTCAAAAAAAAAAAAAAAAAAAGCAGTTCCTCTATCTCTGGGTCCTCAGGGGGCTTGGAGAGTTGTGGCTGGTCAAACGCCGGACCACACTCATCCTCCTCCTGTTTCGCCAGCAGGCAGCAGCGGATGACGCAGGGATGCACCACAGCCTCCTCGCGGACCCTCTGCCCTCCGTGGAATCAGGTATGTGTTGCACAGCACATTCACACCTCACTGCGGGCCACCTCCACGAGACAGCCGCCCCAGGCCGGTGCCGGTATTCCACCTCGCTGCCCCATGGTGGGTACGCCGGTGGTCCTGATGTTCCCGCTTGTTCGGTCTCTGCGAGCCTGGTTAGAGCTCCCCAGTCCGTCTCGCTGGCTCATTCAGGCCATCAGGCTCGGCTATGCGATTCAGTTCGCCCGGCGTTCCCCCTCCCAGGTTCACGGACGTCCGCTTCACTTCGGTGAAAGCTGTAGACGTCCGTGTCCTGCGTGCGGAAATCGCAGTCCTACTGGCGAAGGACGCGATAGAGCCGGTCCCTCCAGCCGATATGAGGACAGGCTTCTACAGCCCGTACTTCATTGTACCCAAGAAAACCGGTGGGTTACGGCCAATCTTGGACCTGCGAGTACTGAATCGGAGCCTTCACAAGCTACCGTTCAAGATGCTCACGCAGAAACGCATTTTCGAGTGCATCCGTCCCCAAGATTGGTTTGCAGCGATCGACCTGAAGGATGCGTACTTTCATGTCTCGTTTCTCCCCCGACACAGGCCGTTCCTGCGCTTTGCGTTCGAGGGGCGAGCATATCAGTACAAAGTCCTACCCTTCAGGCTGGCCCTGTCCCCCCGTGTCTTTACGAAGGTCACGGAGGGGGCCCTTGTGCCCATGAGAGAACAGGGCGTTCGCATCCTAAACTATCTCGACGACTGGCTCATCCTTGCACAGTCCCGGGAGCAGTTGTGCGAACACAGGGACTTGGTGCTCAGACACCTCAGCCAGTTGGGTCTTCAGGTCAACTGGGAAAAGAGTAACTCGCCCCCGTGCAGAGGATCTCTTTTCTCGGTATGGAGTTGGATTCGGTCAAGCGGACTGCGCGTCTCACGAAGGAGCGCGTCCAGTCGATGCTGAACTGCCTGAACACGTTTCAGGGCAGGATGGCGGTTCCACTGAAACATTTTCAGAGGCTCCTGGGGCATATGGCGGCTGCGGCGGCAGTAACACCGCTCGGCCTGCTTCATATGAGACCGCTTCAGCATTGGCTTCACGGCCGAGTCCCGAGATGGGCGTGGACACGCGGCACGTATCGGGTGAGCATCACTCCGTCCTGCCGCAAAACCTTCACCCCGTGGTCAGATCCCGGGTTCCTTCGGGCCGGAGTGCCGTTGGAACAGGTATCCAGGCATGCTGTGGTCTTCACGGATGCCTCGTCCATGGGCTGGGGTGCCACGTACAACGGGCATGCAGTGTCAGGGGTTTGGACGGGCCCGCACCTGCAGTGGCATATCAATTGCCTCGAGTTGCTAGCAGTACATCGTGCACTGAGCCGCCTCAAGGGCCGGTTACGGGGCAAAGATGTACTGGTCCATACGGACAACACGGCGACCGTTGCGTACATCAACCGGTAAGGTGGTCTACGCTCACGTCGCATGTCGCAACTCGCCCGCCATCTCCTCCTCTGGAGTCAGAAGTGTCTGAGGTCGCTTCGGGCCATTCATGTCCCTGGGGTGCGCAACCGGGCGGCCGACGAGCTGTCACGAGCTGCGCTTCCGGGAGAAAGGCGGCTCCACCCCCAGGTGGTCCGGCTGATCTGGGTTCAGTTCGGGGTGGCACAGGTCGACCCGTTTGCCTCCCCTGAAACGTCCCACTGCCAGTGGTTTATTCGCTGACCGAGGGCACACTCGGCACGGATGCACTTGCGCACAGCTGGCCCCAGGGTCTACGCAAATATGCGTTTCCCCCAGTGAGCCTACTTGCACAGACACTGTGCAAGGTCAGGGAGGCAAGGAGCAGGTCCTGTTGGTGGCCCCGTATTGGCCCCACCGGACTTGGTTCCCAGAACTCATGCTCCTCGCGACAGCCCCTCCTTGGCCGATTCCTCTGAGGAAGGATCTTCTAACTCAGAGACGGGGCACCCCCTGGCACCCGCGTCCAGACCTCTGGAAACTTCATGTCTGGTCCCTGGATGGGACGCGGAGGTTCTAGGTGACTTACCTCAAGAGGTAGTTAACACCATCACTTCAGCTAGAGCACCGTCTACGAGACGGGCCTATGCCTTGAAGTGGAACCTGTTCGTCGATTGGTGTTCTCTCCGCCGGGAGGACCCCCGAAGATGTTCGATCGCGTCAGTGCTTTCCTTCCTGCAGCAGGGGTTGGAGCGGAGGCTGTCGCCCTCCACCATCAGTTTGCGTTGCTGCTATTTCTGCCATGTAGAGGTAAGTCGGTGGGGAAGCACGACCTGGTCGTCAGGTTCCTTAGGGGGCGAGACGGTTAAATCCTCCTCGACCTCCCTCCATACCCTCTTGGGATCTTGCTCTGGTGCTCCGAGCACTTCAGAATGCCCCATGTGAGCCCTTGCAGTCAGCAGAGCTTAAGATTCTGTCCATGAAGACTTTACTGTTGGCTGCATTGGCCTCCATCTAGAGGGTAGGGGACCTGCAGGCATTTCGGTCGACGATTCGTGCCTGGAGTTCGGGCCGGGTGACGCCCACGTGGTACTGAGACCCCGGCCTGGCTATGTGCCCAAGGTTCCCACCACTCCCTTCAGGGACTAGGTGGTGAACCTGCAAGCGCTGCCCCTGGAGGAGGCAGACCCAGCCCTAGCTTTGCTCTGTCCCATCCACTCAGGTACATGGACAGAACTCAAGCTTCAGGACCTCAGTTCAGCTCTTGGTCTGTCACGGAGGCCAGCAGAAGGAAAGGCTGTCTCCAAGCAGAGGATGGCCCACTGGTTAGTGGATGCCATCACCTTGGCTTACCAAGCACAAGGTGTGCCCTGTCCACTCAGGGTACGAGCACACTCTACTAGATGTGGTGCATCCCCCTGGGCGCTGACACGTGGCGCCTCACTGCCAGACATCTGTAGAGCTGCGGGCTGGGCGACACCCAACACGTTCGTTAGGTTCTATAGCTTACGTGTGGAGCCGGGTTCCTCCTGTGTTCTCACCTCAAACAGGTAGAAGCACTGAGAGGCCCGGCTCCTGTCGGCTTGCTGCGCCTTGGCGCTTACTTTCTCCAGAAGCAAACTCTGTGAGTCCTCCACCGCCCTCGGTGCCGGGCGTGGCGGAGCGTCCGGCATCAGGCCTCCTACCGCTGAATCCTTGAGAACCGGTATTGGCTTGGGGCATGTGAGTGACCCTGCTGGGATCCCACATATTTTTCCATGGTTGCTCCTCTCGGAAGCCCGTGTCTTTCCCTTGGGAGAGCCCTCCTTTTAGGGATGGGGCCCCCTCACGGCGGCGGGCTACGGCTCAGCTCTGTGTCCACATAACTCTCCTTGGTATGATGTGGTTCCGCAGCGGCCCCCCATTAGGGCATGCTTCCCAGTGTTATCCAATAGTCACTGAGCGGGTCATGCAGAACAGCAGTGATGGACTTCTCTGTGTGAGCCCCGTCTCGTCAGGTAAGAGAGCTCAGGAGGCTCACACAGGGCACTGGAAGGGGGCACAGGCCATGGCGCTTTGGTAGGGATTCCTATTCGTCGGTACTCCGACGTGGCGTCGAGAGTGACCGACTGAATGGGAACGTCTCGGTTACGTATGTAACCCTCGTTCCCTGAAGGAGGGAACGGAGACGCCACGTCCCGTCGCCATGTCCTCTGTACCCTGCTGGGGTGCCATTTCACCTACTCGGCTCCTCAGCAAAAGACTAATTTAATGCAAGCACCTGTGCCTCATTTATACCCGCTCTGCGTGGCATGGGCAGCTGGTGCAATCATTGCATGCCAATGTGCATTGGCTCGTTTAGTTACACTCGAAGTAGATTGGCTCTCGCTAGCGAGATTCCTATTCGTCGGTACTCCGACGTGGCGTCTCCGTTCCCTCCTTCAGGGAACGAGGGTTACATACGTAACCGAGACGTTCTTTCAAAAATATATGTGCTCATTAATGTATATTTACTTCTTTCAAGGTATAAAGTATTCTCGTAAGTTTATAATTTGCCATTGAAAATACATACGGGTGAGGGTTCGAATGGCGGTCGCCATGTTGCTCCTCCATCTTGAAAGTACATTAGCCAAAGAGGGACATACCCGTACATTCAAGCTTTGCCTTTCACGTTTTAACACACGATGGCACCGTGTCGAATGTGAAGAGGGGGATTGCCATGTTAATCTTGGACTTAATCGGCCACCGTAGGAGTTAAAACGAAATCAGAATTGAGAGGAACAGAAACTATTATTCACTGGATGGTCATATACCTTTACACCGCTAAATGGGGGAAAATATCACAGTGTAGCTTTCATTATAAACGTGGGATTATGAATTATATTGAGAACATCATACACAGAAAGCATGCCGTAATTTAACGTTACTCTCTAAACTTTAGCTGCAGTTCATCGTGAAGCGTTTCAACTTCTTGTGGAGGGGCAGCATAAACACGAAGAGCTGGTACAGATCTTTATTCAGGAGCAGGTGAATTAAATGTTCGGATTTAGGAACATCCGAATGACTGCTGTGTTCATTATTACACCCAAGGACAGAAAACTACAATCGCCCAGCGTCTCTACTTATACAATGGCGGACTAGAACGACCATAGACATCATATAGATTTGAAACCTATATAATGTCTATGGTAACGACGACAGCTTGCGCTCGCGAAGGGCGGGTCTGAGGTGAAACAGTGCTTGTCAATCTACAGTCGTGGGAGGGGTGTTCGATCGTGTGACATCACACATCGAACGGCTCGATTTGAGACGGGGGAAAACATATAAGGAGATTAAAAAAAAACACTGGATGGATTTTTATCATTACAGGCACTGCCAACACACATTTCCATACAATCAGCTTGTAAAAGTGCATGTACCATTATATGACCCCTTTAAGTCCTACATTTCCAACCACAGGTCAAGAATTAACTGAAGGGTTAACAAGAATAATGACATAGGTGGATTTAATCAGACATAATGAGTCCGGGCAATGGGTTGGAAGATATAATAGACTGTTGTAGAGATATAACAGAGATAAGCTCAAACATAAACATGCATACGTAATAAAATATCCACACATGTGGATAGAGGTGTGCAATAAGCCAATAGCTGTATCTGGCAATGTAAAAAAATATTTATATCTATATTTGGGTAACATCAGAATGTTTGGTTAAACTATATGGGAAGTAGCCTAGAAATCTAGACGTACCCTAGCGGCAGCAAATCTAATCTGCCACGAGTGTCGTCTAGAAACTCTCAATACCCTTCTGAGCTGTAATCGCCAAACTCTGGTCAGGCCAATCACATCGTTTATAGAGTCGGTGGGCGGGGCTTAACATAATGACGGCAGAATTGTGCTTGTGTGTTTTTTTTAGTAAACACAAAAGCTGGCGAACGTCTGTCTTTCGAATCAGCTTTGTGACTCTGGAAGACTTGGAGTTAAGCTTTTCACTGAGAAATGAACGACACTGAAGTCATTCTTAAGAAGGGAAGATGTGTTTTGCCGACCGGATACGGCTTTCAGCGAGCTCCGCTTCACCGTCGTTGCTCTGGTTGGTTGTAGCGCTATCCTATCGCGTGCAGAGGGAGTTTGAAAGACAACCGTTTATCCGCCCCTCAGATTGAGCTGTCAATGGTGAGTTTCCAGACCAAACATCTTGATGTGGGTCAGGCTATATGGGAAGTTCATTCTGAATGTAATTAATTTACGTGTGCGACAGGTATAACATTCTCACCACTTTTTGAAAGACATCCCTGTTGAAATAATCAGCTTGTAAGGTACATTTTGAAGCATGGCGGCTGGTTTGAGCTGGTTTATGCTGGTTCTAAGTTGGTCCTTAACTGGAGCTAGTTTCTTAGGACCAGCACTTGACCAGTTAAAACCAGCTCATGAACAGCTGCAATGCTTCAAAAAGTACCTAACAAGCTGATTTTTTTCACCAGAAATAAAACACAAATAAAAAAATTAGCCTGCTGAACGCATGTGCAACACACAAAGAGAGCATGTCCAATTCCTGATCATTTAATCCACACATGTAACACAAAATACATTTGCACTGGACTTGATCAGTGGTCAAACAGACATCCCTTTTTATTATCAAATTCAATGAGACAGACAGTAAACCACGGCCAATATACACACCTAACAATTCAGGCTACTTCCATACAGTATTTATATGCTTCTTGCTTTTTTAGAGCAGCCCTCATATGAAATCACTGGGTGTGTTTACATGCACGTTCTTAAGCCGGTTATGCCTGATAAGCCGACATTGAACATGGTCATGTAAACGCAGTAACCCGTTTTCTTTTATCGGAGTAAGGTCATAAACGGCGTAAGAATAAACCGGTCGGCGACAGGTAGTTTTTTGGCCTCTTACCCTGATTTTGTGCTGCATGTAAACGCATTAACCTCACAGTAAATTCCCCAGTGTTGAATTAACACCGGTCGGTGTTCATATGGGAACCACCAGCAGGGTGTTAAAGTAACACTGAAGCAGTGTTAGAGTTAATAAGATACTGAAGTGATTAATTGAGTGATGATTGTTTGATTATTGATGACACCTGATGATAATGAGCAGAATCACTGAAGGAAAGATGGTGCTGTTTTCTTGAAATGTTTGGTCACCATTATGGAGATCAGTGTTTCCTTTAGTTGGCCAGTTTGCCTCTTGGCTTCTGAGGTCAGTTTGTGATTTAAGCAATTGTGTTTTTTAAAACACTTAGTTTGTTGTGAAGGCAACAATATTGCTTTCATCATCATAAAGCAAAATGTTTTCTTAATGTCTCATTGATCAAAACATTTTTTTTTATGTTAATTGATAATATTCACCAACAATACTTTCTTGTAACTAATAAAACAGTCAGATTTTTTTTTTTTTTAATAAATGGTGTTACTTATTTTAGATCCGCACAAATCAAGAATCAGCATATGAATCTCAACAATGGTGAAATACTTGCATGCTGGGAGCCATGATTTTTATACTGTAGTGGCTCCCAGAATGCATTGCAGCATGAAAGCATGTCACCGTTGTTGAGATTCATTCGCTGATTCTTGATGTTTCTGTGTTTGGATAAAGATTATTTTTCAGTATGTTTGATCTGTGGTGAGGAAGCACTTGAATATAATCTATTAAGCGTTAACTAATTAGAGCCAGGGATGAGTATAATCAATATTTTTTTTATGATGAACCAAGGTTTATCATCTGATAATCTTTGGTTAAACTTATTTTGTAACTAACTGTGTTTTGATAAACACTGTTACACAAATTGATATCAGAAGCCAAGAGTCAAACTGGCCAACTAAAGGAAACACTGATCTCCATAATGGTGACCAAACATTTCAAGAAAACGGCACCATCTTTCCTTCAGTGATTCTGCTCATTATAATCAGGTGTCATCAATAATCAAACAATCATCACTCAATTAATCACTTAAGTATCTTATTAACTCTAACACTGCTTCAGTGTTACTTTAACACTCTGCTGGTGGTTCCCATATGAACACCGACTGGTGTTAATTCAACATCGGGGAATTTACTGTGCTGCTTTCTGTCGGCTTATTGACACATATATATATCACAAACGCAGACTCTTTTAAGACCCACAAAATTGTAAAGATGTGTTCTTTCATCTCATGCAGCAGAAGCAGAAGAGGTTCAGTCTAAACGCTGCATAACCATGAGGGATAATATGAGCAGTAAATCTCCCGCTGACTCGCTTTATTTAACATCACAACTGACGTAACATTTGAAAAACTCCCGAGTCAGATATACGGACATTATTAATTTTGACGGCACTACAAGGAAATAACACGGTTTATTATTTAAGTCATATAAACGCGGTTTACTTGTGTTGTCAGTTTACTGGTGTGCATGTAAACGCACCCAGTGTTTAATGTATGTGCTCGTGGTGACTACTTCACACACTAACTGCTGAACACCATAAACTGTAACGGGTCTATTTGATAGCGCTGGGGTCATTTCATTCACTTTACACACTTACTTTGGTAGCACACTATTTTAGATAAATAACTCAAAGTGACCTTGCTCTCCTGTTATAATCCAGCAGGAATAAGGAGTGACAGCATCTAACAACACTTTCTTATATAATTAATTTGAATTTGTCATGCGTTTAGTGTCATTATCCGTGCCTATCTGAAAATGGAAATTGGCTGAAATGAACAAAACTATAAACACAACGAATCAGGTGTCACAAATCTGGTCAATTCAGAAAAGTTCATGCATTTATGACCTCAAGGCTAGATTATTGTTTTAATAGGTGGTTAGCCTGCAACTTTACAGCAGCTAAAGCATGACCATATTAGCTCTTTTCCACACAGAAAGAGCTGGATGAAATATTCTTAATGATATCAATCCTGTCTTGAGTCATAATCACACCGTGAAGAGGACTGGCCACTTGACGGAGCCTGGTTTCTCTGGTTAGAATGAATCACTTATTGTCTTCCGCATTTTTCTGTTCCCCATTTGTTAGGATTAAAACGTTTGCTAAATTAATGAATGTAAATGTAAGGTGGACAGTTCTCACTTCCTATAGTGGGTCAGCCACACAAGCAGCTATTATGTGATTCACCCTTGCATATTGTGTGATTATTTAATTCTATAAACTATAATACTGATCTGCCAACATTGTCACTATATGATAAATTAAAATAAGCTGATAACATCACTGCTTTCTCCAGTACGACTGTACAGCCAAATCTAATTTTGTTGCAATATTATCCTGTTTGACACTGAAGTTTGAATTGTCATTGTAAAAGCGCTGTATAAATAAAGATGACTGATTGATTCTGTGTGCTTTTCTGCTAATATATTGATCATTTCAATTCTTTGCTTTTATATGATGAAAAACTCAAAGTAATTATCAAGCGTATAGCGTCAGTTCTGGCTAGTCAAACTCGCATCAGCTGACTGTCTGCTGATCACATCTACCTAATACTCAATCAGTCATCATTGACAATAGTCGTCCTGACAGAATTGATTTTTTTTTTTTTTACTTTCATTTCATGTGGCATGAGAAAGAGACCGAGCAATGTTGTCCAGATCAGTGTTTTTTTTGTGTTTTTTTTACAGTTTGAAGGACCTACAGTATATAATACTCCTCTTGCAGGCTGTCATGATTCCTGTCTTGTGTTTAAAGATTTTTAAGTCAAAAATGATTATAATGTCCTCAGATGTGCCAGACTCCTTGTGTTCCAGCATTTCTTGAGTTTCTTGTCTCGTCCTGACATGGATGTATTGTTGAGGTGTTCATTCTGTTTCCCCGGTTTTCTAGCTCCTGTGTTTGTTTTGTTATAACTTTTTTCTATTATTAGGAAAATAAACATTCAGAGAATAATAAACTACTTTTTTTGTTTCTTAGGTCTACACCACTACAAAACATCAAATATGGTAAACACAGAAGCTCAAATGATGTACGAGAACCAATGAGGTTTGTTCTACACTCTAAAAATGCTGGGTTAAAAACAACTCAAATTTGGTTTGAAAATGGACAAACCCAGAAATTGGGTTGTTTGAATGGATCCATTCATTGGTTTTAAAATAACCCAATTTCTGGGTTTGTCCATTTTCAACCCAACTTGTGTTGTTTTTAACCCAGCATTTTTTAGAGTGTAGCGGGACGCTTTATTAGGTGCACCTGTTCAACTGTAGCCTAGAAATCTAGACGCACCCTAGCGGCAGCAAATCTAATCTGCCCGTGAGTGTCGTCTAGCAACTCTCAATACCCTTCTGAGCTGTAATCGCCTAACTCTGGACGGGCCAATCACATCGTGTATAGAGTCTGTGGGCGGGGCCATAATGACGACGGCCGAGTTGCGTTTGCGTGCTTCTAGTAAACACAGAAACTGGCGAACGGCGGTCTTTCGAATCAGCTTTGACCACGACTCTGGAAGACTTGGAGTTAAGCTTTTCTCTGAGAAAAGAACAAAGAACGGCACTGAAGTCATTCTTGGTAAATGGACTGCATTTATATAGCGCTTTTATCCAAAGCGCTTTACATTTTTGCCTCACATTCACCCATTCATACACCGACTGCGATGTCAGCCATGTAAGGCGCCATCCAGCTCGTCGGGAGCAGCTGGGGTTAGGTGTCTTGCTCATGGACACTTCGACACTTGGTCAGGTGGAACCGGGGATTGAACCACCAACCTTCTGGTTTGTAGACAACCTACATGAACCACTGAGCCACTGCCGCCCCAACAGGCGATTTTCTTCTTTCTTCTTAAGAAGGGAAGATGTGTTCAGAGTTTAGCCGAACGGATACGGCGAATGTTTAATCAGTCAACGAGCTCCGCTTCACCTTCGTTGCTCTGGTTGGTGTAGCGCTATCCTATCGCGTGCAGAGGGAGTTTGAAAGACAACCGTTTATCCGCCCCTCGGATTGAGCTGTCAATGGTGAGTTTCCAGACCAAACATCTTGATGTGGGAATGGCTTGTCAGGCTAGTTCAACTGCCCATTAACACAAATATCTAATCAGCCAATCACATGGCAGCAATTAATTTAGGCATGTAGACCATGACATGACATGACCAACACATCCCCTGGAGTGTCTGCAGAGAGCGTGTGAATTAAACTCCCCCTGTAAATGCCTCATCAACACGACATCCTCAATAAACCCATCTCTAGTGCGACGACTCCAATCTATCAAATAATCTTATGAATATCTAGAAGAGATAGAATATCTAGCCAGAATTATAATCATACATGGTCTGTTCATCTTTTTTCTCCATTCTGGCCCTGAAGGAGTTTTGTTTCCTTGCCACCGTCGCCTTTGGCTTTTGGCTTGCTCAGTTGGGGACACTTAAATTTCACCTATATTCCTAATCTGCCCGCATTGACACTATATGATCATTGAAACGATCTGATAACATCACCGTTTTCACCAGAGCGGCTGTACAGCCGAATCAAATTCCTGTTAACACTGTGAAGCTGCTTCGAAACAACCGGCTTTACAAAGAAAGGTGACTTGACTTGACGACATGGACTGCATTCAAGTCCAATTTTAGACATGCACTCGCAAACTTCTCTAAGCACCCCCCACCACCACCACCATACTGAAGTGAATTCAACTCCATCAAGTAGGTGAGGGAAGTTTATTTAGATCAGGGGTCCCCAGACTTGGTCCTGGAGGGCCGCAGTCCTGCAGAGTTTAGCTCCAATCCCAATCAAACACCTGAACCAGCTAATCAATGTCTCACTAGGTCCTATAAAGGCAATGATTAGCTGGTTCAGGTGTGTTTGATTGGGGTTGGAGATAAACTCTGCAGGACTGCGGCCCTCCAGGACCGAGTTTGGGGACCCCTGATTTAGACAGACCCTCTAACCCTCAATTTTGTCCGAGAGATTGAGTCTACTAAATGTGTACACAGGCAAATCCATAGACCACAATGTAACATGATTATGAATGCCTTGTTGTTGTCAGAGGTCAGAGGGGAATGGCCAGAGAGGTTTGAGCCGATTAAGGCAACAGTAACTCAAATATCCACTCGTTACAACCGAGGTCTGCAGAAGAACATCTCTAAACACAATGGCCCTCATTTATCAATCTTGCGTAGAAACCGGTGTATATGTTGGCGTAAGATTATGCTTACACTCCTCTCACCGCCTGATTTATGAAGCTGTGCGCACCTCTGCAATCCAGGTGTACGCAATACTTGCCCTTGATAAATGCGGCGGCTGAAAACGATCGTCATTAGAATAACACGCCCCTATATATTCAAGTCTCCGCCTCTCCCACGCCCTCATTTTACGTCATGGACAAACAGAAGATGGCAAAGAAGCGAAACTTCTCCGACGTGGAGACCGGGCGCGCTCAATCATCTCACTAGTCCACTAGTCAGGGCAGTGATTAGGACATAAGTCAATGGGCTGACTCCCTGATCAGTGCCCTGACTACTGAACTAGAGAGATGATTGAGACGCGTCCATCGAGACCATCAGGGAAGTGAAAAAACAAACAAAAAAAAAACAAATTGTTTTATTTGGGAGTTTAAAGAGTGGGATTAAAGGCACCTACAAAAACAAAATATGGACCCAAATTACGAGTACTCTTAGGAGGTTGAGAAGCGCACTCCAGCAGTTTAAATAGCTGTTTGGATGATAAATTACCATCAAAATGCATTATTTTACAGCACGTTTTGAAACAATTAGCATTTAATTTCGTATCACGGCACATGTAGGCTATTGGGGTGTACAATAGTGATGATGATGTGATGTGGAGTAAGATTCATTCACATTAATAATTACATGACAATTTGTAAGATTCTTCTTATTCTTATGATTATTATTCTTAATGACGCTTGTTATTTAGAAGAAGAGTGTCGTTTTTATTGATTTTATTACTATTATTATTTAAAAGAAGAATGTCATTTTTATTATTTTGTCAGTCTGAATTATTTTAGTCCCTGTCCGTGCGCAGCTGCCGGGCCAGGCGGGCCTGAAACGTCAGGTAAAGCGCACAGGCTCGCGACTGGAGGAATACATATGCCTACAAATCAAACGCTTTGGTAAAGTCACACAAATTAAACATTGACGTTCATGTTGCACAAAAATAAACACAATGTTGTTGTTGTGGTTTTTAACAGTGGGTCATATAGCATATCTTGTCAGTGCGTTTTGTGGTGATAGGAATTGTTTTTCTGCGCATTTTCCCACTAACTCAAACGTGCGTACACCACCTCCTGAGCTGGCGTAGGATTTGAGCGTGCCGTACGCCAACGTCCATATTGATAAATCTCAAAGTCACCGTGGGTTTGGGTGTACGCAAGGTGTACGCTGGAAATTTGGTGTACGCACTTTTGATAAATGAGGGCCATTGAACCTTGAAGCAGATGGGCTACAGAAGAGGAAACTGATGCTACAATTCACATCGGATCACCAAAACTAGACAACAGAAGAGACTAGTTTAGATGTTGATGTTTTGTTGAAAATGTTTGGTCACCATTATGGTGATTAGTGTGAAATTTAATGGTGATTGAACATTTTCAATTAAAAAAAAAACTAAACATCTGTTAAATCTCAAAAGCACTTCTACTGAGACTTTGAGATTTTTATCTTAAATTGATTTCAGGCTATGTGGCTTTAAGTCATTTTCTGAGAGTGCAAGCTTGATGTTGAACCAACATCACATTGTAACACTGATTCAGTGTCCTTACTATTGATTTTTGGAAGACATTTTTTCAACATTAATTGCGAATGCAAACATGAAGTTTATTCAATACAGTTGACATTGACACATTAACATTGATTTAACATTGTTTCGATGCTGGCTTGCTATCTGGGCAGTGTAATCATCTCCTGATGGCCTCCTCAAGCAGGATAACGTGGCATGTCACAAAGCTCAAATCATCTCAAACTGGTTTCATGAACATGATGAAAAGTTCATTAAACATTAAATGTCAATATGGACCAAAGTCTCTGAGAGATATCCCCAGAACCTTGTTGAATCGAGGCCACGAAGACTTAAGGCAGTTCTGAAGGCAAGGCGTACCTAATAAAGTGGCCGGCGAGTGTAAATTTGGCTTACTATGTGAGGACTAAAGGCCCAAATTTGCTCATCATAGAGAA